>NC_079329.1:29691330-29781330 GCF_029931775.1 Euleptes europaea
TCAGTATAAAGCAGCTTCATGTGTTCATCTGCTTGGCATGCAGAAAGTCCCAGGTTCAATCTCTGACATCTCCAGTTAAAGGGACTAGGCAAGTAGGTGATGTGAAAGACCTCTGCCTGAGACCCTAGAGAGCTGCTGCCGGTCTGAGTAGACAATACTGAGTTTGATGGACCTAGGGTCTGATTCAGTATAAGGCAACTTCATGTGTGTTCATTTGGACACTTACAAATACAAGTAAATAAGACTATCTACACCCTCTCTTCCATCTAAACTTTGCCCTTCCCATTGTAGGACAGCTTGCAGCCTTCGTAAGTTGTGTTTTGTGACAGGCAATCGACGGTAGCTCACTGCCAAGCCGGTTCAGCGCATCGCCTTGCTCACCGCGTGGCATTTCTGCTGCAGGTCCACCACCTGCGCCAACAGCTGGCTGATCTCCTCCTGCTGACGGGCCGTATCCTCGGTCTTGCGGGCAAGCTCTTCGGAGAGCAGCAAGACCTCCCGGCTGGCTTCGGCTGTAGGAAAGGAAGCATAGGGTGGTTACTGCCCAGAGCAGATGGGCTCCACAGGAGGCCGTGGCTCGGTGGTAGAGCATTTGTTCTGAACGAAAAAGGCCCTAGGTTCAATCCCCGCCGTCTCCAGTGGGATCAGGCAGGAGGTGATGTGAAAGGCTGCAAAAAGTATCAAAGGACAATGATTCAGCTCAAACCCAACCCCTTTCTGACTATATATTACTCTTCCTACGCACTTGACACTGAGAGACACTGTCCTTCAGTGTTACTCCTCTGAAGATGCCTGCCACAGCTGCTGGCGAAACGTCAGGAAAGAAAATACCAAGTCCACGGTTACACAGCCCGGATAACCTACAAGAACCAATGAACTCTGACCGTGAAAGCCTTCGACAATATCCCTTTTAATGTTTGAAATGTTTTAATGTTCACCCAGTTTGGGGATCCTGAATTAGATCAAAAGGTGGCATAGAAATGTTTTAAATAAATAAATATTGTAGATGGGTCGGGCAGAATGTGCAAACCTTCTTGACTTATGGTGGAGTGGATGAGATTCTAACCCTGATCTTTCCCAGCTTTGGAGAGGTTTAAACAAAAACAAACTCCTAATGCCATTGGGTGAAATGGAGAAGCTAACCGTGCAGCGGCAGGATTTCTGCCCCGTTACTTCTGCCCCAAGTCGTATCTACAGGGTGACCTACAAGCCTGGTTGAGTGGAATATGAACCTCTCTTTCATTCAAAAATGCTGTGATCAGTCCTGATCTCTAGATGTACAGAGGGGAATAAAAAGCTAAATAAATCCCATCTTCCATTTTGTGATTAGTGGCAAAGTGTATTAACATAGAATCATAGAGTTGGAAGGGATCACCAGGGTCATCTAGTCCAACCCCCTGCACAACGCAGGAAATTCACAACTACCCTCCTTCTCCCACACCCGTGACCCCCACTCCATGCCCAGAAGATGGCCAAGATACCTTCCCTCTCATGATCTGCCTAAGGTCACAGAATCAGCATTGCTGACAGATGGCCATCTAGCCTCTGCTTAAAAACCTCCAGGGAGTGCCCACTACCTCCTGAGGAAGTGGGGAGGTGAGACATTTTAGAAACCTGAGGTTGTGATATTCCCCAAAGCCTCCCACTACTACCTCCTTCAGAGGTACTTACAAAACTGTTCCACACAATCAATCATCAGCTTCTGCTCCTGTTCTTCATACTGACATGTTTCCGAGGAGATGGTGGTGACCTGGGAGAAACAGATAAAAACCGTTACAATGGATCTGTGCATTTGGTGAGGTATAAAAAGACAGAGAGGTGTTATAGATTTCAATATATTGATTATAGGTATTGATATATTGCGGCTTTAAATGCATTTATTCTCAGTTCTCATTCATGTCTAGACTAAGTAATGAAGCGTCTGTGGGAAAGTGAAACTACAGAGTTAGATCAGCGACCAGCTGAGAGTCTGGTGTAGTGGTTAAGAGTGGTGGTTTGGAGCAGTGGACTCTGATTTGGAGAACCGGGTTTGATTCCCCACTCCTCCACATGAGCAGCAGAGGCTGATCTGGTGAACTGGATTTGTTTCCCCGCTCCTATACATGAAGCCAGCTGGGTGACCTTGGGCTAGTCACACTCTCTCAGCCTCACCTACCTCACAGTGTGTCTGTTGTGGGGAGGAGAAGGGAAGGTGACTATAAGCCGGTTTGAATCTCCCTTAAGTGATAGAGAAAGTCGACATATAAAAACCAACTCTTCCTCTAAGCTGCAAGCCAACCTAGATAAAGCCTGCAAAGAGGCTTCTCTGCCTTTTCATCTGGCTAGACGGATTTCTTACTTTAGAAGTATAATCAACATGCACTTATATATAACTTTAACGTTAGAGGATGTTTTTGACTTAATAACCACACAATGGGTAGACATATGTGAGAACCTTAACAATGTTATGAGAAAAGTATGACATTTTCCTGATGCCATCCATCAATTTATGACATCAGGGTTAAAGGCAGATGCTTGGGAACAGACTTTTAATCAGATTTCATTACCTTACAAGTCCCTTTGAAGTATGGGAAAATGACAATATTCCCATAACACAATCTTATTGGTTCCCAGGCCAAGAGTCTCCAAAATTGTATAAAAAGGGCTTGAAAATTGAAAGAAATTGGGACTTTATCCCCCAGATAAAGACTTGTTGCTAACAGTCTGTAAGGGACATTCTCCCCCAGACATGCTTGTGCACTGTCTGTGTGGGCATTGATCCCTTGCATGATCACTGATGGGTTGGTTACTGGGTTGGTAACTAACTTGTAAACTGTGTTGTATTCAGATCTATATTCTTTTGTTGACGCTTGTATATAATGTGCATATATCGTGGAGAAGAAGAGGAGGAGGAGGAGGAGGAAGAGGAGGAAGAGGAGGAAGAGGAGGAAGAAGAAGAGGAAGAGTTGGTTGTTATATGCCGACTTTCTCTACCACTTAAGGAAGAATCAAACCGGCTGTCAGTACCGGCCTGGCCTGAGAACGGAGTACTGTGGTTTAGCCAGGTGCTAATCCAAGGTCGCAACTGTTATGCTGACATACTAATGTTTTGCCTAACTTCTGTGGGAAATGAAGGATTGCCCTGACTTTGTAGCCTTTCTTCTATATATACAATCCTCTGTAGACTGCATCCCATTAGAGTCCTTCTAGTTTTCTAGCTTCTGCAACTTGTTGTATATTTCCAAATAAACCAGCTTTCTTAGGATTTCCTGCCTATGGAGTCTGTTTATGGATTTGCCAACAAGCACAGAGCTTACACCGGCTTACAGTCACCTTCCCTTCCCCACAACAAACACCCTGTGAGGTAGGTGGGGGTGAGAGAGCTCTAAGAGAGCTGTGACTAGCCCAAGGTGACCCACCTGGCTTCATGTGGAGGAGTGGGGAATCAAACCCGGTTCACCAGATTAGAGTCCACCACACCAAACCACCGCTCTGGTGGAGGGAGGGCCAGGGAAACCATGCTGAAGTGAGCGGGGCGTGCACAGGTCTCACCTCTGTGCGCAGTTTCTGGTTCTCCTCCTCCAACCCTTTCAGCTTCTGCTGCAGGATGTCGTATTGGAAACACTGCTGCAGGCAGAGGGCAGATTCATTCCTTCGCAACCTGTAGTGGGGGGGGGGGGGAGGAAGAGAGGAAGCCATGAAAGGAGCAGCAGCGGAAGATATTTTTGTTTGAACTCACTGGCCTCCAGAATTAGTGCTTCATTAGTAACAGCAAAGGTACCAGACTCGATTTCACCAGCAAGTCATAGCTGCCCAACCTCAGCAAATACTCAAAGCAACTCCAAGGGACAAACAGTAGCGGAGACTGCAATAGTTTATATGGCTAACAATGTATGCCGGCCTGGATCATGGGATAACACCCCCACCCCCCCACCCCGGTCGTTTGCCACTAGGTCCCTCCACCTGTCAGCCCTCTCGATTGTCACCTGGGCTAGCCATTGTGTGTGGGTGTGTTAAGTGCCGTCAAGGTGCTTCCGACTCAAGGTGACCCTATGAATCAATGTCCTCCAAAATGTCCTGTCTTTGACAGCCTTGCTCAGATCTTGCAAACTGAAGGCCGTGGCTTCCTTTATAGAATCAATCCATCTCTTGTTGGGTCTTCCTCTTTTCCGGCTGCCTTCAACTTTTCCTAGCATGACTGCCTTTTCTAGTGACTCTTGTCTTCTCAGAATGTGACCACAATACCATAGCCTCAGTGTAGTCATTTTAGCTTCTAGGGTCAGTTCAGGCTTGATTTGATCTAAAACCCACTGATTTGTTTTTTTGGTTGTCCAGGGTATCCGTAACCCTCTCCTCCAACACCACATTTCAAAGGAATCTATTTTCTTCCTATCAGCCTTCTTCATTGTCCAGCTCTCACACCCATACATAGCAATAGGGAATATGATCGCATGAATTAACCTGATCTTGGTGGCCAGTGACAAATCCTTACACTTCAGAATCTTGTCCAGCTCCTTCATGGCTGCCCTTCCCAGTCTCAATCTCCTTCTGATTTCTTGGCTGCAGTCTCCCTTTTGGTTGATGATGGAGCCAAGGAATAGAAAGCCTTCAACAATTTCAATTTCCTCATTGTCAACCTTAAAGTTGCATAATTCTCCTGCAGTCATTACTTTTGTCTTCTTGATGTACCCCCTGGTTTTCCATAGGGTCATTATTGATTTTAATCTGGGATGCTGATTTTAATGTGCTATCTTTTTATAGTTTAGACATAACATATCTAACTTATCTATTTGTGGTTTGGATAGCCTTAATTATTGCTACTGCATATGTTTGTTGTGAGTCGCTCTGAGCCCTGCTAGACAGAGGAAGGGCGGGATATAAATACATGAACACATGAAGCCGCCTTAGCTTCCGAGATTGGATGAGATCAGAAGAAGAGTTGGTTTTTATGTGCCGACTTTTTCTACCACTTAAGGAAGACTCAAACCGGCTTACAATCGCCTTCCCCTCCCCACAACGGACACCCTGTGAGGTAGGTGAGGCTGAGAGAGCTCCAAGAGAGCTGTGACTAGCCCAAGGTCACCCAGCTGGCTTCGTGTGTCGGAGTGGGGAAACCAACCCAGTTCACCAGATTAGCATCCACCACTCATGCGGAGGAGTGGGGAATCAAACCTGGTTCTCCAGATTAGAGTCCACTGCTCTTAACCACTATGCCAAGCTGGCTCTCACTGGTGTGTTCTCAACCCCCAACCCTTCCCAGTTCATAATTCTTCTGCATGGAATCTGGCAAGGGATGTTCCACCAGTTGTAGGTGTTAAGAGAGAGCTCTCAGCAAGCAGGCCAAAATCGGGAAAGCGCATGCTTCTTGAATTGTCGGCTCATGCGGAAACCTCCCGCCCCAGCTAGCTACTCACGGGGTAGAGGTGGCGGTGGTCGGCTCGCTCTCCTCCGTGCTGTTGGTGTAGAGATGTAGAAGATCGTCCCGCATGGAGATTTCATGGCGCAGCTGAGCTATCTTGGGGGTGGAGGGCAAAAGTTTAGAGAGTTAGAGGTGGGGCAGGATGTGGAAAAAAGCAACTAGAACAGGATGGGTCAGACGGTAGGAATGCTACTCGATACCTTTGTTGAAGCACACTCTTCAAGCACTGCACGTCTTTGGAAAAGAGGGCTTCAGGCATTCTTTTAAAAAAATCATCCAACTGATCCTCCAGTTCCCTGAATCAACCCAGCCTAATAAAACTGGAATCTGGCGGCATTTTGAAAGACTGACAAAATATGTTCCAGCATAAGCTTCCCTGAGTCAGAGCCCACTCCAAACAGATACCCTGGAGTGTATCTTGAATACACTTTGTTAGTTTTTTAAAATGCCACTGAGTACTGACACATCTGATGAACAAAAGACCAATGGAAGAATTGCAAAGAAAATGGAAAGTTTATTCTGATTATGCAAAATTGTAACTTCTAACTCTAGCAAATTATAATCTAGTAAAATAATACAGTTACAATAACTAAACTATATACTAGTTAAGAATATACTTATATGAATATGAATATGAATATGAATATATGAAAACGCAAAAAATCACTATAGCTACATAAAAACATAAGTTAGATATAATTAAAATGCTTTCCTTCTCATGCATTCAATGTAGATAATATTATGAAAGGTTTTTAGTCATCAATAAGTATAATCAGGATAATTAATAAGTATAGATTTGAAGATATGATAGCACAGAATTATCTCTAGCAGCTAATACAGCTAAATGAGGCATACTTTATGTTAGGTCTTGTGTTAGATCATGTATGTATGTTATGTGTTATGTCAACGTTATGTATAATTTTATAAGTTTAAAATAAAACAAAACATTTTTTTTAAATGCCACTGAGTGGCTGTTTTATTTTGCAGCAACAGACCTACACGTCTGCCCTTCTGAAATTATCAGGGCACCCTAAAATAACCAGTCAACTAATTTTCAGCTGGCCTTCTCTTAAAAGCCTCCAAAGATGAGAACTGCATCAGCCTCTTTAGGTGACCCCACGCCAGGTTCACTCTCGGTGTCCAAAATTCTTTCCAACTAAAATCTGTTTTTGCTTGTCCTCTTTCTGACGTGGCTTCCCCTCTTCCTTAAGCCCATTTCCCACATGCTCTTAGGGTTGGCAGCTCTGTGTAGGGAAATACACAGGGGGGGAGGGGGGGAGCCCAAGGAGGGGAGGGTTTGGGGAAAGGAGGGGCCTCAGCAGGGTATAATGCCGTGGAGTCTATCTTACAAAATAGCCATTTGCTCCAGAGGAACAGATCTCTGTACTCTGGAGATCACTTGTAATTCTGGGAGATCTCGAGCCACCACTTGGAGGTTAACAATATATCAACTGGTCCCAACCTATGGTATAAAGTTATTTTCAACACTTCCAATTATTTTCAACAATGGTATAAAATTATTTCCAAATGTAAAATATACCTTTCATCCACAACCATATTATTGAATGGATATTCATGTACATACAAATATATTTATCATAATAATATGCTCATAAATATATTTGTATGTACATGAATATCCATTCAATAATATGGTTGCAGATCAAAGGTATATTTTATATTTGTAATACAAGTCTTACAAACACTTTCTAATACAAAATAAATGGAGACTCTTGCTTTTTCTCTTTTGTGCAACACTACTTCATATATCACGATTAGAAAATTTGCCTCCTTCGTGTAACAGGTTAACTCCAGGGGAACAGATCTCTGTATTCTGGAGATCACTTGTAATTCCGGGAGATCTCCAGCCACCACCTGGAGGTTGGCAACCTTGTGTGTTCTGTGTGATGTTTTCTACCAAGACCCCCTCACCTCTTCCTTTGCTAATTCAAGTTGTTCTTCCAAGAGTTCGTTGCGTTCGGACAGACTCCGGTTCTGCTTCAGCAACGATTGCCCGATGCGGGCTGCTAACTCCAGGTCATGCTCCTTCTGTGGGGACAGGGAAAGACGCGGACAATCATGAGATTAATTTGCCCCCTTCTGCACAAACCTTCTCCTGGCTCCATTCCCTTGTGTGTGTGTCAAGCACCGTCAAGCCACAGCAAATTTATGGCGACCCCATATGGGGTTTCAAAGGTAGGAGACGAACAAAGGTGCCTTCCTCTGTGTAGCAACCCTGGTATTCCTTGGCGGTCTCCCATCCAAACACTAACCAGGGCCGATCCTGCTTAGCTTCCGAGTTCAGGCTATATCATGCTGCCTTCCCTCCCTCCGTTCTCTTACCACCAGCTTAATTCTGTATCTCCCAACCCTCACATTATCATTCATCCCCTTGCTGCCCTTGTCCAATCCAAACCAAGATCCTCCACCATGGATCTGTTGAATGAGTAACCAACAGCCTCAAATATTCAGTTGAATAAGCGAGGAACCGTCACCAACTTCTGCACCTTGAACAGTCCCTGGGCATACAATTTGAGCTCCGCATAACTGCAAACGGTAGCAATGAGTGCATTTTATTTATTATTTCATTTATATGCTGCATACCTCTTCTAGCAGGTTGGTGACCGCGTCTATGTCCTGGTAGGTCTTGGTGATCCTGCCAACCCGCTCAGAGCAAAGCACTGTGGGAAAACACAAGAGTGTTGGCCCCATTTATAAAGTTCAATAAAAGAGTTAAAGGATGACACAAGGCTTGGAATCCTGCATTTTAAAAAAAGCATTAAAAAAATGGTAACCAAAATCCTGGAACAAAAAAGATTTTGGTGAGCTATATAAACTATGCAAATTATGTACTTGTGAGTGCATTTTCTGAAATTGCTTAATTTATCCTGCTTCAATTAATGTGCGTGGAAGGTGCAAAGAAAATCCTACGCAGTGCACAGAAACACATAAGCTTCAAAGATCTCAACAGGGACTGCTCATATGGTTTAAAACATACACTTGTACATACAACACAACATACACTTTTATTGGCATATAAAAAGGAAAAACATACATTAGGATAAATCCAAGTACAAATAAATAAAATTGGATAAAACCATCCCAGATCAGCCATTAAGGAAAGCTACACACCATTCACGATAATCTGATTGCTAACTGTAAGAACCTTGCAATTGATTCAATTATTTTTGGGTTTTGTGTGGTCATAAGATAGGATGTCCTGATTTCACCAGAGAGCCATTCCCTGTTTACATACTCTTGTAGTTATAAGGCAGGAGTGGGGAACCTTTTTTCCATCAAGGGCCATTTGGATATTTATAACATCATTTGCGGGCCATACAAAATTATCAACTTAATAATTAGCCAACCAAGCCCAAGCAGGCAGCTGTCCCAGATGACCTTCCCCCCGGCATGGGCAAGCAGGCAGGCATCCAACCGGTGGTGCACTCGCCCACCTGGTGGCACAGGATGGTCTGTTGCACCAGCCGGGCGTAGCCGTCCAGCCACACACCGGAGTTGCTCTTGCTCTGCATGGTCAGGCCGGATTCTACAGCCAGCTCCTGCTACCTCAACCTGCAGGGATGAAATGAGGACACACTGGCTAAGAACCCGCCCCCCCCACACATTCTGGCCCTGCCCCCTTTAACCCCTCCATTGTCGCCACTTCCACCCCCAGCCTTCTTGTAGTACAGAGGGAATAAGTTTCTCCACAGCCAGGGTGGGAAAGGGTTAACACAGTTTCTTGGGCAGTCCTAGCAGCTCCATAGCTAACGACTCTTCTGCAAGTGGGGAAAAAGATTCCTTTTCTTGGCAGAACAATCTCACATTGGCCTTGAAAAGAGGCTACTCCTGTCTACGGGAGGGGGCGGATCACCAGTCTGAGATCCTTCTGAGCTAGAGATCTGAGCTAGAGATCTGCCAGTCTGAGATCCTTCTGAGCTAGAGATCTGTGACTGGTTGCCTATGATAGCTAGGGTTGCCAGCTCCAGGTTGGGAAATACTTGGAGATTTTGGGGGTGAAGCCCAGAGAGGGCAGAGTTTGGGGTGGGCAGGGACCTCATCAGGGTATAATGCCATAGAGTCCACCCTCCAAAGTAGCCAGTTCCTCCAGGAGAATTGAACTCAGTCATCTGGAGATCAACTGTAACAGCAGATCTCCAGGTGCTACCTGGAGGTTGGCAACCCTAATGATAGCCCACACCACTATAAATCTATTGCTCTGCAAGGAACCACAGCTTGTTCTCTCTACTTGCCAAAAATTCCACAACCAAGCTGGGATTTGAGAAAGGTGGACAAAACTAACGTAAATAAACTTAGATTTCCCGGGTCAGAAGTCCAACATTTCCCGTCAACATTTAAGGCAATTTTGGCATTCCCTGTATTTAGGTGGACTTGGGCCAGTCATACACACTCAGACATGAATTCAGTTTGGTTTGCTTTTAATTGCCAATTTCCACTTGCCATCCTGAAGTCTTATCACTCAGAAAGGCACCAAAAAAGGTTCCGGGAAGGGGTGTGTGCATTAATATTATGTGCGAAAATGTTCTCACGCTCTGGAAAGTGGTACAAATTAAAATTGGTTTCCTGGCTCAGAAGCGACGTTGGATGGAAGAACCACCCTCTGAGAGAGAGACGGTTTCTGTCGCACAAGACAGGAAGAAATGGAAAAAGCACATTATGGTCAAGACATTATGGAAGAGACATTTCCGGTTCTTAAACAAGCTATTTTGTGCAGTCAGCCTCCCCCTATTTAGGGCATCTCCCACGGTAGCGTCAGTTCCAATCATATCAGCCTCTTGCCGACACCTCCCCCAATAACTTCTTAACAAAGGACCAGGCTGACTCACGGCTTGTTAACTAAGGGTGCCAACCTCCAGGAGGTTAACAAAACCCAAAATAGCAGAAAACATTCACTAGGAAAATTGGTTCAATTAGGCATATGTATTTCCAAATAATGCATTCATTAGTGATACCAAAATCAGACGCAAGTTGACGAGACACTCGCAAAATACTTTATTGATTTGAAATGCTTGTGATTCAACAGCACATATGTGAATTGACATGATTTAGAATTTATATGATTTTGGTATCACTAATGAATACATTATTTGGAAATACATATGCCTAATTGAACCAATTTTCCCAGTGAATGTTTTCTGCTATTTTGGGTTTTGTTAACTAACTATATAGCAGGCTAACTGTATATTTATCCAACCTCCAGGAGATAGCTGGAGATCTCCTCGAATGACTACTAATCTCCAGCTGACAGAGATCAGTTCACCTGGAGAAAATGGCCACTTTGGATGGTAGACTCTATGGCAAACCCATAAACCCCGCCTTCCTCGGGCTCCACCCCCAAAACCATGCATAAATGACCTGAAAAGGTTTACACCACCGATAGTTGGAAACCTTCGCAATCAAAGCAGCAGGGTTCTCCAGGGGACACTGTGGAGTTAAGACTCCTGGATTCGATCCAGAGTCAGGATTCTCAGGTAAGATCTCATGCTTGCCTCCATTTCTCATCCCCTCTCTAGCGGGCAAAGCCAACACTTGTTGTCCAGTTAACAGGCATTGTTCATACCCCGCAAGGATAAATCTACCTACTCCGAGGTGTTCGGCCACATGCAAGAAGTAGGTTAGCATGAGGGTATCGGAGAAGACATCAAATTCCATTATGTTATTCTTGGACACAGATGCTGTGCAATCAGGCCCCGCCAAAGCAGAATTATGGCCTCCGCTTCTGCCAGCCAAGAGAACATGCTGCCCTTCTCTGCCCAATTGCCACGCCACAAGCCCGTTAACCCCGCCTCCTTTCTGGCCTCCGTGCCGACTGGCACGTCGATGCCGCGGATAGACGCCGCGGCGGACCTCTGGTCTGCCTGCCCTGCTTTCCCCCTCGCCCTGTCTCCATAGGGGACCTCCTTTGGCACCTCATCATCCAACTGAACCATAATTAGAAATAATTGGAGCATGAATTCCAGCAGAGCAGGGATAAATCACCCAGATGCGCCAGCAATGGAGGGTTATTTATATCGCTGTTCTGCGGCCAGCCAAGGTCCAGCCTACTAACACCCTATATTCCAGAAGCTCAAAAAGCACAACAGTTTATAAGGGAGTACAACTATACATACATACATATACATATATGTATACATATATACATATATACATATATATATATATATATATATATATATATATATATATATATATATATATATATATATATACATACACACACACACACACACACACACATACATATACATACATATATATTCCTATGCAATGCTGTTTGATGAACGGTTAACTGATGGTTTATCTGATGGATTTTTCCCCTTTCCTTTCCTTTTTTCCTGTATCCCTATTTAACACTGAAAACTAATTAAAATATTTATTAAAAAAAAGCACAACAGTTTGGAAGCTCAGCGTTTTGGGCTGATACAAAAGTCACACATTTAGCCTCGGTGTCTGGAGATAACAGCAGAACCAAGATGCAGAACCAAGATGCCCCCTTCAACACCGAGAGAACTTCAGTTCTGGAAGCGATGACCTGGAAGTCAGTCATTTGTCCCTACCTTGAAGGGGTGCTGTGAGGACAGCCGAACATCTTGCAGTCAACACAGGGGCCATTTTAACCCCCCAAAAACACTACTGGAACGAATTAGCTACTCCAAATGAATGTTTTAAAACTGAATTCACGGGGAAAGTGGTTCGAGGATGTTTTCCTTTCAGGACATTTGGTAATGGTAAAGCAATGGTAAACAATGCCCCCCAAATTATAGCCGGTTATCACTTACAATTTACTTTCTGTAAAACACAACCAACCAAAAAAAAAAAAAAAAGCAGCTGGGGAGAAAACAAACCACAGATAATCTATACTTTTTTTGCCATTGGGATTTTGTTTTTTTTAACCACACTGACTAAAATCTCCCACTGGAGTATTTTTAATACCCCATGGGTTTATTAAATAAACAGTGATCCAGGGAACTGTTTTCAAGTGGTTGGGGGAGATACAGCCTCTCATGACTACCACAAAACAAAAATTACAAATTTTGTGGGACATTTCTACCCCTAGGTACATGGAGAATTTGGTTTGGGATGGAAATACGCTGCAAATGCAACGTGTGTGAGCTTTTTCAGAGGATGGTTTGAAGGCTAAATGTCTCCAGGTCTCAGCTCTCACCAGGTGACGTCCAGTTCACGAAACACATCAGGTGATTTGCAGTGTGCCACAGCAAGCAACTCTTCCTTAAAAATTTGCAGACGAGCTGCATTTTTTAGACATATCTTGGTTTTACTAAGCAGGCAAATCACACAACTGGCTTGCAGTAGAAATATGGTTTTTTCACAAAGAAAGAATATGGAGGCATTAGGGTGGAGGAATGGCTCGTCCCTTCAGGATAAATGACCAGGAGCAGTGGGCAATGCTCTCTCCTGTATGGTAGCTGCCTTCTATATATTTCCCTCAAGGAATGAAATTGTGTAGACCAGCAGTTCCCAACCTTTTTGAGTCATGGAGCACTTTTCAGGAGAGAAATTCGTCATGGAGCACTCATTTTCACCTAGCACCTATATACTAAACCAAATGACAGTAGTATTTTTCTTTCCAGTCTCTTCACCGAGCACTAGGAGACGTTTCGTGGAGCACCAAGGGTTTGATGAAGCACTGTTTGGGAACCGCTGGTGTAGACCAAAAGCCATTGCCAATCTGGTCTAATCAGTTTCACCACACCACCCATTTGTATAGGACAGGGGTCTGCAAACTGCGGCTCCTGAGCTGCATGTGGCTCTTTGGTCCGTTGAGTGCGGCTCTCCGAACTTGGTTCGGAGCCCCTGCTCTTGCACCCGCTCACGCTGGCAGCCAAGCCGGCGCGCCTGAGAGAGACAGAGAGAGCAGGCGAGCGGGCGCGCTGTCTCCCCTCCCCCCCCCGCCGTGGAGAATGGCCAGGTCCCCCTTTCCCTTGCCCTCAATGGTTGGGAGGCTAAAGCCTCCCCTCCCCTCTAGCCGCAAGATTGCTGGGCGGGCGGCTCGCCGGTTCCTCCCCCCCGCCCATCAGCTGTTGGGCGGGGCGAGCTTCCGCGGGGCGGGCTTCCTTTGGTAGACCTGGCCTCCGGCTGAGTCCCATTGCGAGGCCATGTCTACCCACTGGCTTCCTTGGCAGTAGACCTGGACTCCGAGGAGGGGAAAAAGTCCCCCTTCAGAGGCCAGGTCTACCAATTGGCTTCTATGGGCCTCCGGAGGCCAGGTCTACTGCCAAAAAGCCAGTGGGTAGACCTGGCCTCCCAATGGGACTCAGCCGGAGGCCAGGTGTACCAATAAGCTTTTATGGCGGTAGACCAGGCCTCTAGACGAGGACTCCGGATGGGGAGGGGGAAATGGCAGGGACTTACAATTTAATTTTTATCAATAAATAAGATCACTATTAAGTATGATATCAAGTTTTATTCAGTATACCTATAGTTTAATTAAGACTTAAAACTTTAATTAAAGTTTATTAAGTTAATAAACAGTGTACCTACCTATATAGTTTAAGTTTAAGAAATTTGGCTCTCAAAAGAAATCTCAATCGTTGTACTGTTGATATTTGGCTCTTTTGACTAATGAGTTTGCTGACCCCTGGTATAGGAGGAAGAAACTTCCTTCTACCCATCAGACTCCCCCCATCCCACACTCACCACAACACAGTTATCTGCCCAGTGCCAAGACCAGTATTAGATCCGCTGCTGTAATGCTAAAAGAGGATGATGAGAGGGAACGCATCTTGGTCATCTTCTGGGCATGTAGTGGGGGTCACTGGGGTGTGGGGGGAGGTAGTTGTGAATTTCCTGCATTGTGCATGGGGTTGGACTAGATGACCCTGGTCCCTTCCAATTCTATGATTCTATTAAGTCGCTGCCGATGAAAATGAAACAAGACTAGAAACAAAGGGGTGCTATTAAGGCAATTCACCATCTGTCAATTGAGAACGAAACCTTAACAACCCTCACAAGGATGTTGAGAGGAGCAAAGAGGTTCAAAACCATCAAGAAGTACTTCATCAGCTGAAAACAGGACACATGTCAATGATAGCCCCCAGTGCTTTGTTTCAATCCTAGACTGAGAACACCAAAGTTCTTTGAGCCAGGGTATAACCTTCACTCTTAAGACAATCATGGCATTTTGGAGACTAGAACAGGGGTCCCCCAACATAGTGACCACCGACACTTTTTCTGGTGCCTGCCAAGCGTTTTTAGGAAGTGGGTGGGGCCAGGTAGGGCTTTTGCCCAGCAAGGCTTCTGATTGGCTGTGCAGATTTTTTTTAAATGTTGCTTTGGCAGCAGCTGCCACCACTGCACAAGGATCTGCACCGTGTGACTGAAGTTAAGCTGTGGCCATCATTTTGTGGCTGGCTCCGCCTCTTGCAGCAGCCGTTTTGTGGCTGCGCCCACCATGCCATTTCACAATTCCAAATGTGCCCACAGGCTCAAAAAGGTTGGTGACCCCCTCCGACTAGAAGATCAACCTACAGGTCTCAAGACATAAGCTTCTGTGCGTTTCTCTCAAACCTACCCACCATCCAGACGACTTCAAATAATCCATGCAACAGCAGAACGGACACCACCACATCTTTTCAAGCAAACTGAGTCTCCAGCTGAATATCTGTTGCAGAGCTAAATAAGCAAAGGAGAGCCCTAACAATGGCAAGAGGGTCGGCCTTGCCTTCAGCAATCCTGGAGGGAAAGTATAGGAAGTTATCATGATCTGAGTGGGGATGCCCTTGCAGGCCAGGTGAAATGGAAAATATAAGTCATGTTCTATTTAGGTGTATCTATGATGAGAGAATCCATCAGAAGCTAATTCTTCATCTCATTAACGCAATAGAATCCAGTCCAGAGAAGAGAAAATGAAATTCCTCTTATGGGAGGGAGACTCTCGGTGTTACTTGCAGGTAGCCAAGTATTGTTCTGCAGCAATTAAAATCCATTCGGAAAAAGTTTATTAGTGTTAATAAGGTTAATTTTAATTGATATATTTTTATCTGTATTTTATACAAAGAGATTATTTTATCATGTCATCGGTTTCATTGGCAAGGTCTGTATCTTTTCTGGCTAATGCCGTAATAATACATTTCTCAAGCAAACTGAGTTTGCAAAGCAATGCAACAATCAAAACAATAAACCCAAGAATATAAAAAACAGAAATCTCTTCCACCAAAAAATGGAGGAGGCAACTCCCTGCCCTAGGACCAGGGTACGTGATGATCCACCCCTTCCTAGAATCATAGAATTGGAAGGGACCACCAGGGTCATCTAGTCCAACCCTCTGCACAATGCAGGAAATTTACAACTACCCTCCCTCCACACCCCCAGTGACCCCTACTACATGCCCAGAAGATGACCAAGATGCGTTCCCTCTCATTATCTGTTTAAGATTATAGAATCAGCATTGCTGACAGATGGCCATCCAACCTCTTCTTAAAAACCTCCAGGGAAGGAGAGCTTACCACCTCCCGAGGAAGCCTGTTCCACTGAGGAACCGCTCTAACTGTTAGAAAATTCTTCCTAATGTCTAGACGGAAACTCTTTTGATTTAATTTTAACCCACTGGTTCTGGTCCGACCTTCTGGGGCAACAGAAAACAACTCGGCACCATCCTCCATATGAAAGCCCTTCAAGTACTTGAAGATGGTTCTCATCTCCCCTCTCAGTCTTCTCCTCTTCAGGCTAAACATACCCAGCTCCTTCAACCTTTCCTCATAGGACTTGGTCTCCAGACCCCTCACTATCTTTGTTGCCCTCCTCTGGACACGTTACAGCATGTCTACATGTCCTATCATGTTCAGTCCACCAGTCCAGATTTTTCTCCCCACCTACAGAGATGAAGCAGGCGGTGACCAAAGTCAGGGATTTTTCGGTGGTGGCACCTGACCTTTGGAACGCACCCCCCCCCCTGCTTGAGACTCACTGGACACCTACTTTATTGCCTCTGAAGTGCCAGGCCAAAACATTTCTTTTTTCCCCAGGGCTTTTAACTGGAAAGTTCCATCTTTACCAACTGTTTTATGGCCTGCTTCCAGACCATTTTTTGGCTTGCTTTAACATGAACAATTTATGACTGTCATTTTTATGGTTTTGCTTTACTTTAAGAAAAACTTGCAAACTGCCTCCAGCAGGTGACGGAAGATGCAATGAAGTTATTAATTAATTACTTGCAAAATTTTCTGCCGCTTAGAAAACATTCTAAAAACATAAATCATCATAAAAAATATTAAGACCCAGTAAATAAGAACAGGGTCAGAGTATAAAACGTGTAACAGCTTAAAATGGGTCAAACATTCCTCAGGCGAAAAACAATCTATATAACATTAAAAAAAAAAAAACTAACCTCTCAATTAAAAGCTTGGGCAAACAAATGTTTTTGACTGACCCCTAAATGAGAACAGTGTAGATGCCAGACAAAGCCTTAAGGGAGAAGGGCATTCCCACAGGTATGGAGCCACCAATGAGAAGACCAGCCTGCCTCAAAACTTGGCAGAGAGGGAGGTAGGGTTGCCAGCTCTGAGTTGACAAATACCTTGAGGTTTTGGAGGTAGAGCCTGGGGAGGGTGGGTTTGTGGAGGGGAAAGGCTTCAGCAGGGTATAATGCCCCAGAGTACACCTTCCACAGCAACCATTTTCTCCAGGGAAACTGCTCTCTATTGCCAGGAGATCAATTGTAATAGCAGGAGATCTCCAGGTGCCACCTGGAGGTTGGCAATCCTAGAGGGAGGGGCCTGTGAAGACGATGGGGCAGCTGGGCTGGACGGTATGGGAGGAGATGGCCCTTCGCGTATCCTGGCCCCAGGCCATTCAGGTTAGACCCTACGCATGAAAAATGCAGCTACAAAGCCTTGCCAAAAGGAAACTAAATTCCATTTCAACGATCCCTCGATGCCTCAGAAGGAGCCCCCTACAGATCCAGGCTCTTAATCCACGATCTTAATTATAAACAAAGTAAGTGGATGTTATCTGAAAGCAATACACCAGCTGTGGGGGCAGATGGTAGGCAGGTATGGAATCCTTGATCCCTTCTTCAGACTGCCCACCCCATCCCGAGCCCTCTAAGCAGCCTACTCAGACACAAAAGCTTGGAGCAAGAGGCGAGGAACACGCAGGCACAGACAGAAATATAATCGGAGGCTGGAACGCACCCGATGGATACCCTTGAACCCTAAAGGCACAGCAGCGCTGAGTGACACCACGAAAGCAAAGCTTGAAATGGTTGTCAACAAGTTATTCGTTTAATCACACCTTGCTTTTCTAGAGCGATGCCCACGGCAGCCCGCAGCAAGCCAGAGCAACAAACCCGGGAGCCAAGCAAATCAATATGAACCATAAAACCCAAAATCATAGAGTCATACAAGCATAGAGCTGGAAGGGACCACCAGGGTCATCTAGTCCAACCCCCTGCACAATGCAGGAAATTCACAACTACCTCCCCCATACATCCCCAGTGTCCCCTACTCCATGCCCAGAAGATGGCCAAGATGCCCTCTCTCTCATTATCTGCCTAAGGCAGTGGTTCCCAACCTTTTTTTGACCAGGGACCACTAGGACTTTTTTGTTCGGTGCAGGGACCCCAAGGTTCAAAATAAAAATTCTGAGAATTTGAAAATAAACTTTAATCATAACTGTTAGTTAAACATTAAACTTAGAATAATATTTGAATGAATATATATATATATAAAATAATAGAGAACTTTTAATTGAAAATATTAATTTATTATGGGTTTATAACTTTGTTTCGCGGACCTTAATTTAGTTCTCGCGGACCCCTGGGGGTCCATGGACCCCCGGTTGGGAACCAGTGGCCTAAGGTCATAGAATCAGCATTGCTGACACATGGCCATCTAGCATCTGCTTCAAAACCTCCAGGGAAGGACAGTGGATTTTGCCATTTCACACAATAAAATCCAGCTGCAAAGTGCGTTGAAAGTGCATTATTCGGCATGTGTGAAAGCGCTCTAAATGTATTTGCCAGTAACTCTTCTCTGCCATTTTGGGGTGGAAAGGCAATCCTCCATGGAGCAGTGACTTTACTCTCCCCAAGAGAGCCTTCACACTCTGTACTATCCTCTTCCAAAAGCTTTGCACACCTTGAACATTCAGGTTTTAACTCATTCCTCTCTAAGCGCTACTAATAATGAGACAGGCACGCCTCCTCAGTAAAAAAAAATATCATTTCTGCATATAAGCTCAGGATCTAGGAACTAATTTCTAGTTGTGTCTTTTCAGAAGGTGGGAAAGGAGAGTGAAAGAAGAGGGAGGGTGTCTTTCGGCAGCTCTGGGGAAAGAACAAGACCCAGAAGGGTTCACGAAATTAGGGAACTAGGAAGAACCACAAACAGTGCAATCCTGTGCAGAGTTTCTCCAGTCCAAGCCCACTGAAATTAATTAGCTTAGACTGGAGTGACTCTCTTGAGGATTGCACTTAAAGTCACCTAATCGAACCCACTTAGTGAAAGGCAGAACGATCTGCTTAACAGCTCTCTATGGCAATCCAGGCCTGCCAACCCCTATCAACTTCTCTCCAGGCCTGACGACGGGGTGGGCATAAGGACTCCTTGGTTCTCTCTGAAGCCTTTGTTTACATTATGATGGTGGACTCCGATCTGGAGAACCGGGTTCGATTCCCCACTCTTCCACATGAGCGGCAGACTCCAATCTGGCGACCTGGGTTTGCTTCCCCGCTCCTCCACACCAAGCCATGCTGGGTGACCTTGGGCTAGTCACACTCTCTCAGCCCCACCAACCTCACAGGGTGTCTGTGGTGGGGAGGGGGAGGGAAGGTGATTGTAGGCGGAGAAAGTCGGCATATAAAAACCAGCTCTTCTTCTTCTTCATTTAACAAGGGTGGTTTGATCAGGAGGGTAGAGAAAGTAGGAAAAAGTTAACATTTATGTGGATAGGTAGTTATTTGGAGTATATAAGGGACATGCAGGTGTTTTGCGCCTCAACAACGAGAAAGGGTCTAATCAAGGCCCCTGGTCTAGTTATATGATTTGAAAGCAGAAAAGGCACCCACATGAGAAAAACATGACTGTTTACTATGTCTGTGGTGGGGAGGGGAAGGTAAGGTGATTGTAAGCCGGTTTGGGTCTTCCTTAAGTGGTAGGGAAAGTCAACATATAAAATCCAACTCTTCTTATTTATTTTTCCCTTTTCTCCCCAAGAGGGACCTAAAGTGGCTTACATCATTCTCCTCCTCCTCCATTTTATCCTCACAACAACCCTGCGAGTTAGGTAAGGCTGAGAGGGTGTGACTGGCCCAAGGTCACCCAGCATGCTTCCATGGCAACGTGGGGTTCGAACCCGGGCGTCCCAGCTCCTAGTCCAACACTTTAACCACTCGCTACACTGGACACACTCCAGGGAGGGAGCAGTCCCTCATGTCCGCCGGCGCCGAAGACTGTTGCCATACTAAGAGCTCTAGCAGTTCCACAACGCATCGTCGAATGGTGGCACTCCCTGCCCCAGGATGTGGTGATGGCTGCCAACCTGGAAGGCTTGTTCATGGAGGAATGGGCTGTTCATGGCTACTAGTCAAAATGGATACTAGTTATGATGCAAACCTATTCTCTCTAGTATCAGATGAGCATGCCTGTTATACTAGGTGCTGTGGAGCACAGGCAGGGTAACGCTGCAGCAGTCGTCTTGTTTGTGGGCCTCCTAGAGGCACCTGGTTGGCCACTGTGTGAACAGACTGCTGGACTTGATGGACCTTGGTCTGATCCGGCAGGGCCTTTATGTCCTTACGTTCTTATGTTATGTTCTAATGGTTAGAACACTCAAGGCTGCTGGAAGTCACAACTGTATGTTTGCAAGCCACAGTTAGATTTATTTAAAGTAGGTTCCCAACCTTTTTTCGACCAGGGACCACTAGGACTTTTTTGTTTGGTGCAGGGACCCCAAGGTTCAAAATTAAAATGCTGAGAATTTGAAAATAATCTTTAATCATAACTGTTAGTTAAACATTAAACTTAGAATAATATTTGAATATATATTTTTATAACAGAGAACTTTTAATTGAAAATATTAATTTATTATGGGTTTATAACTTTGTTTCGTGGATCTTAATTTAGATCTCAGGGACCCCTGGGGGTCCACGGACCCCTGGTTGGGAACCAGTGATTTAAAGGGTTTAGGATTTAAACAAGGGTCCTGACAGGCAGAAATAAAACAGGTGAAGTAGAAGCATGGTAATACGGTGATGGGGAAAGGACAATTTCTTTCTGCTGAATCCACAGACACAAGGCGGGTGGGGGAAGGCATGGCTTAGAAAATCAGGGCAAAGCAGCCAGACGTGCCCTGACAAACAGCATCCTGCAGACACTTAGTAGGATCCAGGTTGACAGGCCGCCTACCTCAAGCCAGGGTTGCCAACTTCCAGGTGGGATCTGAAGATCTCTCAAAATTACAAGCGACCTCCAGAAGACAGAGATCAGCTCCCCTGGAGAAAATGGCAGGAGGGGATGTGGCTCAGTAACAGAGCATCTGCTTGGCATGCAGAAAGTCCCAGGTTCAATCCCCAGCATATCCAGTTAAAGGGACTAGGCAAGTGGGTGATGTGAAAGACCTCCGCCTGAGACCCTGAGAGCCGCTGCCGGTCTGAGTAGACGATACTGACTTTGGTGGACCGAGGGTCTGATTCAGTAGAAGGCAGCTTCATGCGTTCATTATTCCCCACTGACGTCCAGGTCCTCCCCCTCCCTAAACCCTGCCCGCTCCAGGCTTCCCCCCCCCCCAAATCTCCAGGAATTTCCCAGCCCAAAGCTGGCAACCCTTGCAGAGGCAGACGAAAGAAATGAAGGGTGGGGGGGAAAGCTGCCCAAACCCATCCCGATGACGCAATGTCTGGGCACCCGAACGGATCTGGCCCGACACTCCATGCAACCTGTAAGCTCACGAGGCTCCTCGAGAGGAGGAGGAGGAGGAGGAGGAAACCAGGCAGCTGAAGGTCAGTAAGAGAGAGAGAGAAACGTCCTCCCCACCAAGCACTTCTCCTACCCCACCTCGCCTTTACTCCGCTCTCTTCTTTTTATAAAAAATATATTTATTTTTCTTCATTTAATATATCCATAAAAAACAATATAGTAATGATAATAAAGGGAAAAAAACATCATTCTAATTTAACAATCAAAAGACTTCCCCCTCTCCCTCTCCCGTCTAAAATTAAATGGCATAATCTTTTGCTAACAGGACTAATCCCAATATTATTTTACTTGATCTACTCTTATCCTATCCAACACTATGAAATCAATACCGAATATAAACATCAACACAAAACATGAATAAGGGATTCGATCAATGAGTATCCTTTACACGGTCCCGTTAAAAAGTAATTTTCACGACCCGTCCTCCGAGCCTCCCACTCCCCCCAAAAAAGGTTCATTATCATTCCGGTCGACCAAAGCTGTCAGCTTCCCCATCTCGGTCAATTGCAGCATCTTTTTTTATCTGGTATCTCAACTGCCTTCCATCTAGCTGCACAGATCGACCGAGCAGCATGGGTGGCATAAAGCAAGAAAGCTCTATGCGTAAAAATAGGGTCCGGTGGCATTACTCCGCTCTCTTCTTACCCTCCTCCAGCTCCTGGGACATCAGATCCGTGTTATCATCCAATTCCGTATTCCCGTTGACTTCGGCGTAAGAGGGCGGGCTGGACCAGAACTCCATCCCGGGCGAGCCCAGCGCATCCTCGACCTCGGTGGGCAACATGGGGCCGGAGGGAAGGACGCCCTTCCGACGCGCGCTGCACTCGCGGGTTTTGCAAGAGGGAGGAAAAAGGCGTCTCCGCACCAGGGTCGCCCATCCGGCTCTCTTGCGCCGCAGCCTGCAGCCAACCTCCACCCACCCTTATTTATAGAGTTGGCCCCGCACCTGCTAGGAAAAGTCCACTTGAGCCTGCAAGAGAGGGGGTGGGGATGGGGATACCCAACCACGCCGCTCAAAGCAAGGAGCTGAGCGGAGGAGACGAGTTAGGGGCTGACGCTAAAATGCTTGCACGGGGGTCCGAAAGATAGTTTGGGGGGGCCAAAGGAAGCAGCAGGATGCCTGGCACTCCGCCGCCCCTTGTTGCGTAGCCGAATGGAGCCTCCCAGCTCCATCTTTATGCAGTATTTTTTTTTTTTGAATGGGAGGGTGGGTTGCTTCTCTGTAGAGATTTCTGGGTTAATTAATCCAGAGTAAGCGCTGGAGGAAAACAAATAGCGCAGGGCACGTTGTAAAACCGCGTTTTATTATCCCCAGTTTTGCCAAAGCCGTTAAACATGGGCCAAGGGAGTGGGTGACTGTTGCATCTTAATTCACAGTGGGTAGCTGTGTTAGTCTGTCTGCAGTAGTAGAAAAGAGCAAGAGTCCAGTAGCACCTTAAAGGCTAACAAAAATATTTTCTGGTAGGGTATGAGCTTTTGTGAGCCACAGCTCACTTCTTCAGATACAGCTAGAATATTCTAGCTGTGTTTGAATGAATGAAAAACCTTTAATGGCATAAGTAATATTACAATTGTTTGTAGCTGTATCTGAAGAAGTGAGCTGTGGCTCATGAAAGCTCATACCCTGCCAGAAATTTTTTGGGTTAGTCTTTAAGGTGCTACTGGACTCTTGCTCTTTTCTACTGTTGCATCTTAGTTTAAGTCATCTACACACACGATTGCCAAGTTTTTCACCAAGCGCTGCTAGTTTGGGGTGGGTGGGAGCTGGTTAGGGTTGCCAACAGACTGGGAGAAATCAGGAGGCAACGCTGCCCCTGGCATGGAGGTGAGCATCCTTACTACCAGTTAATATCTGCAGATGAAATTGCCACTAAAGACACTGGATGAAGGCCTAGTATAAACAAACAGCAATTTGGCAATGCACGTGCGAAATGAGAAAGGCAGAGCCTTTGCCTTGACAGAGGGCTGGCGATCTAAATGTCTCCACGAGTGATGTCTAAAAAGAGAAAGAGCAGATTTCCATTGATGATTAGGGTTGCCAGCCTCCAGGTAGCGGCTGGGGATCTCCTGCTATTACAACTGATCTCCAGCCGATAGAGATCAGATCACCTGGAGAAAATGGCTGCTTTGGCCATTGGACTCTATGGCATTGAAGTCCCTCCCCAAACCCCGCCCTCCTTGGGCTCCACCCCAAGAACCTCCTGCTGGTGGAGAAGAGGTACCTGGCAACCCTATTGATGATTTGTGGCAAATGGACTAATTCACTGCAGTTCCATGGGCATTTCCTATGGTATATTTTAGGGCTAGTCTGGGTGTATAAGGTGCCATCAAGTTGTGGCCGACTCATGGCGAACTCAGCAAGGTGCTTTCCAGACAATGAAAAGCAGAGGTGGTTCGCCGTCGCCTTCCTCTGCAGAGTCTTCCGGGGGGGGGGGTCTCCCTTCCAAGTACAGACCCTGCTTAGCTTCTGAGATCTGACAAGGTCAGGCTATACCATGCTGCCTTCCCTCCCAGGGATAGTTATACCCTACTGCAATTGATTCCAAAGAGATTGGGTTAAGAATTAAAAAAAATGAGCAATTGGCTGGGATCATTGGACAAAAGCAGGTTACTACCAATATCCTGAAGCCCAAAACAACTACTAGTAGTCGTCAAATTTATTTTATAAGGCTTTAGGCCATCACAATATAAAAGCAATATAACAACAATTTTAAAACCAATATCGTTTTTTTTTTAAGGGGCCCGTACAATTCTATCCAGCTTTCTACAATTTATATTTGCTTCTCTCTAATTTTCTTGGCTGCCAGGCCATAAAGTGCCATTTTGGGGGGGAAATATAGGGATCCATATCTGATAACAAATAAATAAATTTATCCCTAAAACAACTATGTCACATAGTAAACTGTGCAAAGCTAGGACAGACTCTCATCAAGGCTTTCATCTTTGGTTAGCTAGGACTTAAATAACCTTTTTTTGTTGCCTTTTCTAGGAAATTAGGAGAAAAGAGAAATTGGCAGAACCACTGTTATCATCTTATACAGACTTTTATGTAGAATCAAGACCATCCTACTATCCATAGGAGACCTGTATATCATACCGAGGGCTCTCGGCAGCCCTCCAGTTACAGCAGACAGGGCATTTCAATCAACATGGAAAGGGAGCCATGCATAATTGATACTGGGGCTTTAATAATAGAATACGTTTTCACCAGCAAGCCAGAGCTTTCACCAGGGAAGCTGAACAATTTCAGAGCAGCAGAAAAGACGACAACCTGACTTTATCTTTTAGAGAATGACCTGGATTTTGAGGGAGCCACGAATTCCCCAACTGTGGAGAACAATTTTGGAAGTGCTGCTAAGCCTTTAACCTCGCAAGAGGAAATTTAGCAGGGTTTGGTAGGGTAGCCAACTTCAGCTTGGGGGAGCTCAGCAGGCCTAGGACTTCTGTTTCTCATAGACTCTGCGATATAGAGTCCACCTTCTGCAGCTGCCATTTCCTCCAGGGGAACTGATCACCGTAGTCTGGAGATCAGTTATAATTCTGGGAGAACTTCAGCATCCAGATGAAGGTTCATAACTCTACAGGTTGTTTAAAGATGTTTTCCAGTGCATGCCTAAACTGAGTCACACTCTTATAAACTCGCTGGGGTTAGAAAGGTGACCGTGTAACTGCTTTGACCTTAGGGTTGCCAGCCTCCAGGTACTAGCTGGAGATCTCCTGCTATTACAACTGATCTCCGGTCGATATAGATACGTTCTCCTGGAGAAAATGGCCGCTTTGGCAATTGGACTCTATGGCATTGAAGCCCCTCCCCAAACCCTGCCCTCCTCAGGCTCCGCCCCAAAAACCTCCCACCGGTGGCGAAGAGGGACCTGGCAACCCTATTTGAACTGCACTGATAGATGCTGGAAGATTTAGACAGCCTCAGACATATACTCCACTAATGAACACTATCAAGCTCTTCTGCAGATCCCCTTAATTTCAGTTTTCAGTGGGGCTTTCACAGGAGAACCTTCCAGGGGATTGGGCCCTAAGGGGTCAGATTTGTTTGTCTCCCACTCTGTTGTGCAAACAACAGCCAAAATCCCTCACCTGAGCCAGGTGCTTCACTTTGCCTCACAGTACAGCCCTCCTTGGGGTAAAACCCCCAAATGACATCCTGACAGAGGACCAAGTGTTCGCTGCAACTTTCCGTCAGTGGAACATAAGGATATGCATGGCTATACTCAGAACCGAACACACATGACGCTGCCTTAAACTGAGTCAGGCCCTTTTTCAGTATTGCCTGCTCTGACCAGCAGCAGCTAGTCTCCAGGGTCTCAGAAGAAGAAGAAGAGTTGGCTTTTATGCCCCAATTTTCTCTACCTTTAAGGAGTCTCAAACCAGTTTACAATTGCCTTCCCTTACTCTCCCCACAACAGATACTTTGGGAGGTAGGTGGGACTGAGAGAGTTCTGAGAGAACCGTGACTAGCCCAATGTCACCCAGCTGGCTTCATGTGGAGGAGTGGGGAAACAAACCCGGTTCACCAGATTAGAGTCCGCCGCTCATGTAGAAGAGTGGGGAATCAAACCCGGTTCTCCAGATTAGAGTCCACCGCTCCTAACCTCTACACCACACTGGCTCTTTCACGTCAACAACTACCTGACCCTTTTTTAAACTAGAGATTATAGGAAATGAACCTGGGACCTTTTGCATGCAAGGAAGATGGCTCTACAACTGAGCCACAGCCCTCTTCTCAATGTGGTAGCAGGCAGGTAATCCCCAGCCCAGAATTAGCCCTCCTGTTTGGCCCACGTGAGCCAATGCAATCTGATTAACCTGTCAGATTAGCCAGAAGATTCAACTTGATCATCATGATGCACAGCATGCTTTCTTGCTCCTCTCACAACACATTCCCCCCTCCCCGCTAAACTGAAAAATACCCCCAAAAAGAAGAGAATGGGGGAGAACACAGTGGCCATTTATTCATGGAAGGTTTTGCCTTGGAGTTGCCACTCTTTAGATGCACTTTTCCCCCATTCATATTCTCAAAACTCAACAATAAGCCCCCATGCGGAGTTTTGAGAATTCGGATGGGGGAAATGTGCATCTATAGAGTGGCAAATCCAAGACAAAACCTTCCATGAATAAATGGAGAGAGAGAAGCAACCAAAAGAAGAGGAACTGGGTACGCAACACAAAGAAAACAACCCCGGAAATACAAGTAATATCGTGCATAGTTATTTAATTAGAAATTCCCAGTGTATTTCATCAAGTTGTTTAACAGTGAGCTAGACTATTTACATCATTCTTCCTTCAGTGACAGTTTTTAGAATTTAGAGAGGCTGCAAACGTGACGGCTAAGCAAACATAATTTTGAAAATGACAGAATACTATAAAAGATGAGAGAAGCAGAGCAGGGCTAGCATCACACACATAAAGCGGCCTTCTACTGAGTCAGGCCCTCGGTCTATCAATAGGGTTGCCAACCTCCAGGTACTAGCGGGAGATCTCCTGCTATTACAAGTGATCTTCTTCTTCTGGCAACAGGAAGGTCAGGTAGCGGTGAGCACAACAGCGGGTATAAACGGGACTGTAAGAAGACGCCACCGCTCAAAATAGCAGGGATTTTCTAGGACAGTCAGGAAATCACCTCGGCCAACTTTATTAAAACAAGATTAGCTACCAGCGACCTGGTGAGCGGGTTTGGAGAAGGGAGCAGGGAAGAAAGAATATCCTTATTTAGAGCTTCCTGCAGAACTGGCAGCAATGCTTCATGTTGGTTCCCAAATGCCAGAATCGAGCCCTGCAATATGGGAGCTGGTACGGTGCAGCAATCTTAAGCAGAGTCACACCCTTAAAAGTACATTGAAGTCAATGGGCTTAGAAGGGTGTATAACTCTGCTTAGGATGGCACTGTTAAGACTATGAGGCGAGGGACATGGAGACCCAAGATAAATATTCCCTGTCAAGCTCATGATGCGGTCTTGGTCTAGTCATTCTCAGCTTAGCCAGGGATGGTGGAGAAGAAGAAGAAGAGTTGGGTTTTACATGCCGACTTTCTCTACCACTTAAGGAAGAATCAAACCAGCTTACAATCTCCTTCCCTTCCCCTCCCCATGACAGACACCTTGTGAGGTAGGTGGGGCTGAGAGAGTTCTGAGAGAACTGTGACTAGCCCAATGTGACCCAGCTGGCTTCATGTGGAGAAGTGAGGAAACCAACCCAGTTCTCCAGATTAGAGTCTGCCGCTCCAAACCGCTACACCACGCAGGTTCTCTCCAGACTACAGAGATCAGTTTCCCATGAAAAAGAAAAGTCGGTTTTTATATGCCGACTTTCTCTACCACTTTAAGGAAGAATCAGTCTGGCTTACAATCACCTTCCCTTCCCCTCCCCACAACAGACACCCTGTGAGGTAGGTGGGGCTGAGAGACCTCTAAGAGAGCTGTGACTAGCCCAAGGTCACCCAGCTGGCTTCATGGGTAGGAGTGGGGAAACCAACCCAGTTCACCAGGTTAGAGTCCACCGCTCATGTGGAGGAGTGGGGAATCAAACCTAAACCTCCAAATTAGAGTCCAGCGCTCCTAACCACTGCTCTTAACCACGACACAAAGCTGCCAGGACATGTGACAGCCCCGAGAAGCACCTGCAGCTCCCGTGCCACTGCCCCATCTTCCTTCCCCTGCCCCGGTGAAGGAGGGCAGAAGAACAGATCTGCCTCCTTCCTTAGTGGAGGGTGCAGCAGCTGGCCCAGCCTGTGAGGCATGTGCCCTATTCCCAAATGAAGAATAACTGAAGAAAATACCAAGACCACGGTCACACAGCCCGGATAACCTACAAGATCCATAGCTTGCGCTCCACCATTTTATACCAAGGCGCTAGAAATCACATGGGCCTTCCTTGCAGACTTGTTGTGAAGATTGCAGGAAGAACAAATGTTTTCAAAAGACATGGAAACGCCAAAGGCTATTATTAACCCATCCTACATTCATAACTCCCTTTCCTCCCACCCGCTAACCAAACATAGGTTACTTACAGAAATAGTCCAGGGTCTCCTTGGTCTGCTGTGGGGTAAGGCGGCTGGCGGCATCGGAGGCCACAAGAGGTGTGTGAATCCAATCACCATGGTCGTAGCCAAACACTGTGTCTGCCCGGAGCTGGTAGAGGGGCAACTGTTCCCCAAGAAGGCTAATGATTTCCACCTCGGGGACGTTGGTGCTAGTACAGAGCTCTTCAGGGACAGCGTTGGGGGAAAGCAAAGAAAGAAGGTGGGGTCAGTGCAGGGGACGGGGAGTAGGGTTGCCAACCTCCAGGTGGTAGTCAAAACCGGCTACAAGTGCTACTCAGAAGTTGTGCATTCAAAGTGAAAGCACAAGCAAAAGTAAACCCACAATAAGGTTACTACAATACAATATTGCTGTTTAGAAAAATATATTGAGAACAAAAATCTCACAAACACAACCTCAGTTGAGCAAACAGGAAATTTGCAGTTGGTCTAATATAGACCCAATATAACGACGCAAAAAGCGTTACAAAATGGTAAGTATAGGCAAAAATGCTCAATTCGTTTCAAGTCCATACATATAAATTGCAACAATCAGGCAACGGAAACAAGACGCTGTGCAA
The DNA here is from genome assembly GCF_029931775.1 of Euleptes europaea. NCBI lineage: Eukaryota > Metazoa > Chordata > Lepidosauria > Squamata > Sphaerodactylidae > Euleptes > Euleptes europaea. The sequence goes on from NC_079329.1 coordinate 29,720,296, forward strand.
TGGAAATCCGGTATAATTCCATTTCATGTGGAACTTTTTCAAGCTCTTAATCCTTCCGTGCACAATTCATTCAATATACAAAGGAGTGTGCCTTCCTTGTATGCATGGACGGCAAAGTAAGACGTCTTTATGGCATTGATGTCCCTCCCTTCTCCAAACCCCGCCTACGTCAGACACCCCCCCCCAAAAAAATCTCCAGGTATTTCCCAACACGGAGCTGGCAATCCTAATAATCAGGGGCCTCTGATCTGGAGCCAAAGCCTGGTGCACACCCTGTGCTTGCATACCCCTGAGTAAAGATTAGGATTGCCAGCCTCCAGGTGGTAGCTGGAAATCTCCCAGAATTACAACTGATCTCCAGGTGACAGAGATCAGTTCACCTGGAGAAAATGGCAGCTTTGGAAGATGGGCTCCATGTAGGGTTGCCAACCTCCAGGTTGCAGCTGGAGATCTCCTGCTATTACAACTGATCTCCAGCTGATAGGGATCAGTTCACCTGGAGAAAATGGCAGCTTTGGCAATTGGACTGGCATTGAAGTCCCCTCTCCCCAAACCCCGTCCTCCTCAGGCTCCGCCCAAAAACCTCCTGCTGGTGGCGAAGAGGGACCTGGCAGCCCTAACTCCATGGCATTATACCCCATCGAAGTTTGTCCCTTCCCCAAACCCTGCCCTCCCCAGGCTCCACCCCCAAAATCTCCATGCATTTCCCAACCCAGAACTGGCAACCCTAGAAAAATTACCCAGCCCTGGGTAAAGGTATATGTATGCGGGAACAAAGCTTAAAGCTGCAATCCTATGCACATTTCGATGGAAATAAGAGTCCCCTTTAATAAAGAAGAACTTATTTTGAAGAAGAGTTGGTTTTTATACCCCGCTTTTTTCTACTGTAAGAAGTCTCAAAGCAGCTGTAAGCTCTAGTCCTGCGGCTACAACTGGCCCAAGGTCACCCAGCTTCATGTGGAGGAGTGGGAATCAAACCTGGTCCTCCAGACCTTAACCACTCTTAACCGCTACACCAAGCTGTCTCTCATGGTAAGAGTAAACATGCTTAGAATTGCACCAGGTAAGAGTACCAACTTTTAACTGGCCCTGCTCTCATGTTTTTAGAGCCAGCGTGGTGTAGTGGTTAAGAGCAGTGGTTTGGAGCGGTGGACTCTGATCTGGAGAACTGGGTTTGGTTCCCCACTCCCCCACATGAGTGGCGGATGGTAATCTGGTGGACTGGATTTGCTCCCCCTCTCCTCCACACGAAGCCTGCTGGGTGATCTTGGGCTAGTCACAGCTCTCTTAGAGCTCTCCCAGCCCCACCTACCTCACAGGGTGTCTGTTGTGAGGAGGGGAAGGGAAGGCGATTGTGAGCCAGTTTGATTCTGCCTTAAATGCTAGAGAAAGTCAACATATAAAAACCAACTTTTTCTTTAGCAGTAGCCCAGCACACAGAAATTATGTGAGTTAAGTTTCCTGCCCCCACTCTCTTAACTCTGTGCCAATATATAACCTGTCCGCTAAGCTAGGTGTGTCCAGAGGCTCAAGGGCAGGTCCAGTAAAAATGAAAAAGTCAAATTTCTGTTGGCACGGAAATGACAGAAAAGTTATTAGATCTAGCTCCCATGTAAGGTTATGGGAGCCACAGGTGTTATTCAGAAACACAACTATCATTCTGGGATGCCTGGGCAGTGGATTGTTTAAAATTCTAGAACAGGATTCCTGGAAAACTTGCACCAGAAAGGAATCTGTGGCTTCAAGACAGTTGAACAAATTTATTGGAGACTTAGTGGATGGCATTTCCTTCCACTAGGAATCAGCAGAACCACCACATCACAAAAGCCAGTGAGGTATACCGGTTAGAGCGTTGGGCTAGGATCTGGGAGACCTACGTTCGAATCCTACTCTGCCACAGAAGCTTGCTGGGTGACCTTGGGCCAGTCACGCTCTCAGCCCAAGCTACATCACAGGGAAGTTGTGAGGACAAAATGAATGAGAGGAGGACGGCGTAAGCCCTCTTCAGGTCCCCGTCAGGGAGAAAGGCGAGGTATAAACTAAGTAAATAATTATTAATTAATAAATATCTGGGCCTGGAAAGCATCAGTGTCATCTTATGCAATTTTAACACAAGATATGAAAACGCGAGATGGAACCCCTGTTTTAGCCCAAAGCTCAGTTGTTGTTATTGCTATTTTTAAGTGATATGCAGACACAGAGTTCAAAAACAGGCAACTAATACTCCCCCTGGAATCTGCTTCCCCAAATGACTGTTCACAGTTTCAAAAGGTGGGAATAGGGTTGCCAGGTCCCTCTTCGCTACCAGCAAGGGGTTTTGGGGGCAGAGCCTGAGGTGGGTGGGGTTTGGGGAAGGACTTCAATGCCATAGAGTCCAATTGCCAAAGCGGTCATTTTCTCCAGGTGAACTCCAGGATGTAGTGGTTAAGAGCAGTGGTTTGGAGCGGTGGATTCTGATCTGGAGAGCCGGGTTTGAGTCCTCACTCCTCCACATGAGCTGCAGAGGCTAATCTGCTGAACTGGATTTGTTTCCCCACTCCTACACACGAAGCCAGCTGGGTGACGTTAGGCTAGTCACACTCTCTCAGCTCCACCTACCTCACAGGGTGTCTGTTGTGGGGAGGGGAAAGGAAGGTGATTGTAAGCCGGTTTGATTCTTCCTTAAGTGGTGGAGAAAGTCAACATATAAAAACCAACTCTTCTTCTTCTCTACCGGCTGGAGATCAGTTGTAATACTGGGTGGAGATCAGCAGCAGGAGATCTCCAACCACTGCCTGGAGGTTGGGAACCCTAGGTGGGAATCATCTCTTGCCCAAGCGCATTTGACAGCTGAGCAAAATTAGGTCACTGGTTTAATAGGGCCTGTTTGGCATTTGTTTGTAACACAACCTCTCTCTGGATCACTGAAATGTTGGAATGAAATTCAGCACACGAGTCCAGGATACATTACATTACAAACTTGAACGCTAGCTCCACTCCTGCTCCCAGCAGAAGGAGCGAAATGCATTCAAGTGCAGTGTTTGCCGTGAAGACTGAAATACTGGAATGAAGGTTGAACATCTGTAAGACGATGTTCTACATTTCAAGCTCAAAGGTCAGCGCAGGGCCTGAGCACATGCGTTTTGAGGGATGGGGGAGAAAGATATAAGACACACTGCAAGGTAATGGGTTGGATCCAGTGCAGAGTAGTGGTTAGAATGTCAGACCAGGATCTGGGAGACCCAGCATCAAACCCCCGCTCTGCCATGCAAGCTCGCATGGTGACCTTGGGGCGGCCACATAGTTTCAGCCCAACCTCACAGGGTTGTTGTGAGGGTAAGACAGAAAAGAGGGGAACAATGTAAGCCGTTTGGGGGCTTCACTGGGGAGAAAGGCAGGGTATAAACGGAGTGAGTAAATAAATTAAGCAACCAGATGTTCCCATGGTGAAAAGGGGGAAGCAGGATCTCCAAACAAGTCTATGCTGGGGATCCTAGGACCTGCACGGACAAAGCCATGTAGGATGTAGATAGGGTTACCAGGTCCCCCTTCGCCACTGGCAGTAGGTTTTTGGGGTGGAGCCTGAGGAGGGCAGGGTTTGAGGAGGGGAGGGACTTCAATGCCATAGAGTCCAATAGCCAATGTGGCCATTTTCTCCAGGGGAACTGATCTCTATCGGCTGGAGATCAGTTGTAATAGCAGGATAGGGTTTCCAGGTCCCTCTTTGCCACCGGCAGGAGGTTTTTAGGGCGGAGCTTGAGGGCAGGGTTTGGGGAAGAAAGGACTTCAATGCCATAGAGTCCAATAGCCAAAGCAGCCATTTTCTCCAGGGGAACTGATCTCTGTCCGCTGGAGATCAGTTGTATTAGCAGGAGATTTCCAGCTACTCCCTGGAGGTTGGCAACCCTAGTGGGAGATCTCTAGCTACTATCTGGAGGTTGGCAACCCTAAGTACAGAGAGGTAATGTGAGATTGCGCAAACAAGCTGGCAGGATCCCACCTAATGTCTTAATGAAACGTAATTTTCCCTCTGATGTTTGAACACTAGCTTGATTCCCACCTTCATTTTTAAGAAGTTGGAAGGAAAGATACAAAACACACAGTGGTGGGATATTTAAAAGCAAGGTCTCCTGAACATTATAATTTATTGGGTTACATATCTGTCTGGTTCCTTTATGCTCTGTTTCATTCCATAAAAGTTCAAGGGACTTAAAAATATTAAAATCCCATTGAGACATCTAAAAGTCCATGTTTAAAAATTAGGAAGTGTGGAGATTGCTTTCCTTGGATTATCATGTAACCTGGCTGGCTTGCTTGATTCATTGGGAAAGATTTGCTTTTTTTGTCATGTGAGATCTATGGAGAAACCTGCAATTTGATTTTAATATGTTTTATTTACTTATATAATTGTAACTAAATAACCATTGTTTATGTAAACTCGGTAATACAATTGCACATTATATGTTACAGATTCTCCTGAAGGAGCCACTTGGCGAAAAGCATAGGTTATTTGGGGGATTTTAACTGAATAATAAAATTTATTTTTACTTCATTTTGCACCATCGGCCTTGGCCTAATTTTGTATCTCTTATATGAGATGCACATCATGCATTACTGGGATAATCTATGAAACATGCTTTGAACCATTTAAATTTCTATATAAATGCTAATTATAATTCATTAAGCTTGTTATTATTCATAACTCAAAAAAACAAACTTTTGCCAGCTCTCTCTAAGCACAAAACTTGGTGTGTGTGTGTGGGCGGGGGGGAGAAACATCTGGTCTACATAGATGGCTTGTAAAATCTATGGTTTCTTTGCTCTTCCTTATCTTTAATTAACCGTTTTGCCATTGGTCTCTCCCAATGCTCAAGCACACTGGCCTTTTATGCATGGCTGTTTTCCTCGCCGTCACCCCTCCGATGACTTTGGGTCTTTGTGTTGATTGTGCATGCCGTTTCCAACCGTCAGAGGTCGCCTCACTCTAGGGTTGCCAGGTCCCTCTTTGCCACTGGCAGGAGGTTTTTGGGGCAGAGCCTGAAGAGTGCGGTGTTTGGAGAGGGGAGGGACTTCAATGCCATAGAGTCCAATTGCCAAAGCGGCCATTTTCTCCATGTGAACTGATCTCTATCGGCTGGAGATCAGTTGTAATAGCAGACCTCCAGCTAGTACCTGGAGGTTGTGCAAAGGAATAGTAACAAGCTCTTGCAATATATGTAAAATAGTGATGTTATTCAAAAAGTGCAAAAACATGCAAAGTTACAATGATATAACGAACTTTGTAACTTTGCACATTTTTGCACTTTTTGAATAACATCACTATTTTGCATATATTGCAAGAGCTTGTTACTATTCCTTTGCACAACCTGACTAGTTAGTGTAGGTGCTTCCTTCTATTAAGTACCTGGAGGTTGGCAACCCTACTTCACTCTCCCCCTGCGTTTCCCCTTGTTTTCAGAGACCTGGGCTGTTACCGCACTAGGTATTCCCAGCGATGTATCAAGAGTTTGGAAATGTTATAAAAAAACATCGCTTTAAAAGGGTTTTTGGATACCACGGCTTATAAATGGTTGGAAGCCGCCTTCACAGCTCAAGGGGCCAAACAAAGTGCGAACAGTATTTTTTATAACAGTTTCAAACTCTTAATACATCGCTGGGAATACATAGAAAGTGCAAACAGTATTTTTTATAACATTTCCAAACTCTTAATACATCGCTGGGGATACCTAGTACGGTAACAGCCCTGTTTTATCTCAAATTTGAAAACACGGGCAAAACGTGGGGAAATGCAGGGAGAGAGCAAGGCAACCTCTGACAGTCAGAAACGGCATGCATAATCCAAACAAAGACCCCTGTCCGTGAGAGAAACAACCATGCATGAAAGGTCAGTGTGTGTGTGTAGGAGGGGGGAATAGATCCACCTTTACCAGATCGGAGGCTGCAAGCCAGTGGAGACTTATGTCAGTCTTTCTTTCATTACTCATGATACTGCATTCATGGGACTGTGGGGGGGGGGGAGCATTTTTTTAATCAGGCCCAAGCGAATGATGCTTCCAACCTGCTATCTTCCAATAAAAGAAATTTACTGCCCCCTTGTGGACAGAGGTAAGCAGTTGTGCGAAGAAAGAAGTGAATATTTTCCAAATCTGAGACAGTGAGCAAGAGGGGAAAAGAGGCCAAGGTCTGATTCACACATTACCAACCCTATGTGTTCCCCCATGGACTGTTGACAGACCCAGCCTGGGAGTTCCATCCTCACAATATAAACCCCGTGGGCGTGGGGGGTCCAGTTCAGATCAGGACCACAGCATACAAAGATAATTCACAGTGGGTAGCCGTGTTAGTCTGTCTGCAGTAGTAGAAAAGGGCAAGAGTCCAGTAGCACCTTAAAGACTAACAAAAACATTTTCTGGTAGGGTGTGAGCTTTCGTGAGCCACAGCTCACTTCTTCATACCCTACCAGAAAATATTTTTGTTAGTCTTTAAGGTGCTACTGGACTCTTGCCCTTTTCTACTACAGCATACAAAGAGAGGGGGTTAGCATTTCCTGACCTGAAATGTCCCCTGTGAAACTGTAGTTTGCCCCATTGGGTAATAAGAACATAAGAAAAGCCATGCTGGATCACAACAGACACCCTGTGAGGTAGGTGGGGCTGAGAGAGTGTGACTAGCCCAAGGTCATCCAGCTGGCTTCATGTGGAGGAGTGGGGAAACAAATCCAGTTCACCAGATTAGCCTCTGCCGCTCATGTGGAGGAGTGGGGAATCCAACCTGCTTCTCCAGATCAGACTCTACTGCTCCAAACCACTGCTCTTAACCACTACACCATGCTGGCTCTACCCTGTGAGGTAGGTGGGGCTGAGAGAGTTCAGAGAGAACTGTGACTAGCCCATGGTCACTTAGCTGGCTTCATGTGGAGGAGTGGGGAAACCAACCTGGCTCTCCAGATTAGAGTCCGCGGGTCATGTGGAGGAGTGGGGAATCAAGCCCGGTTCTCCAGATTAGAGCCCGCCGCTCTTAACCACTACACCACGCTGGCTCTCAACGCCACACTGCGATTGCTATGCAGATGCATGCACTGGCACTGGCAAACCACCTCTGCTCATCTCTTGCCCCACTCATGGTCCAAAGCATTTTCTCCAGGGGTACTGATCTCTGTAGTCTGAAGATCAATTATAATAGAAGGAGATCTCCAAGTGCCACCTGGAGGTTGGCATCCCTAACCACAAGTTTTCAAACCCCATAGTCCTGGAGTCACCATGGGTTGGTTTTGACTTGATGGCACACTATTATTATAATCCTTCTTTTGACGCAAAGGATAAGTAACAGCAGAAAGCCAAAAGAAAGGTAGGGAGACAGAAGCTGCTTCCACCTGGGATTTCCTCCCCCCAATACAGAAAGCAGGAAACCCCTGGATTAAAGAGGAACGTTCCCAAGATGCTGCCTCACTCTGACTGTAACTCTTTAATCTGGAGAAGAACGAAACCCATTTTTCTCTGATTTAACATGGGAACTGTTTGGTGACTGCAGGTGGAAAGTCTATCTGAATGCTCTATTTCCCACCAGGGAAACATGGGCAGAGCTATGGTTCACTTTCACGCACCATTCCCAGATGCAAACTCACCCTCCTGTGCCTGCCAGAACCAGCCACAAGAGCCAACCGAAAGCTCCACCCAGATACAAGAACTTTTGAGATCAAAAGCTTGCGAGTTTGGGTGTGATTAGACTCAAACTGCCAACCGTTGTTGAGAGCTGCGCATTATGATCTCTGGGAGACCTGCAGGCCTATACTTGTGGAGTTCCTGGAACATGGCTTTGCTTCTCTTCAAACTGGTTTAGGCAGCAAAGGCTTAGGACTGTCCCAGGGCAAAGTAAGCTTTCTGATTGACTCCATGTTGGCGAACAGGTTTTCTTTTTTGGGCAAGTCAACGTCTCCAACAGCTACACAAGAGGTGTAAATTCAGCAGATGAAATCTTGATCTGTTGAATTCCTGTGCCTATTAGTGGGGAGGAGGAGGAGGAGGAGGAAGAAGAGTTGGTTTTTATATGCCAACTTTCTCTACCACTTAAGGAAGAATCAAACCGGCTTACTATCACCTTCCCTTCCCCTCCCCTCAACAGACACCCTGTGAGGTAGGTGAGGCTGAGAGCATGTGACTAGCCCATCTAGCTTCATGTGTAGGAGTGGGGAAACAAATCCAGTTCACCAGATCAGCATCCGCCACTCATGTTTAGGAGTGGGGAATCAAACCCAGTTCTCCAGATTACAGTTCACTGCTCCAAACCGCAGATCTTAACCACTACACCATGCTGGCTACAGCATGACCTGCCTGAGGGAGAAGGGATTAGAACCCCCAAGGCCGAGGGCATGAGAGATGAGGACTTTTATGCAAGAAGGGAATCAGGTGTCGGCTTTGCAGACACAAATATTTTGGAATCAACACTAGAAAATGTTTCTTTCCAGGATTCCATTTCTGCTGCCATCTGCCCTTTCTTCTTTGTCATATAACGCTCAGTTCTTCAGCCTCTCTACAAAAGCCTATTGTACCTGCAGACTGTAAGAGAGAGACCAGATCTAGGCTCACAAACTTTAAGTTATTGCAAAATATGCAATCATTTTCTAGAACACAGTCAAAATATTAGTATTAATGAAACATGCAGTGTATCCCCTGGGGCTGTTCGAAGATTTCAATCAATATGTTTTATAGTTCACAGTGGGTAGCCGTGTTAGTCTATCTGCAGTAGTAGAAAAGGGCAGGAGTCCAGTAGCCCCTTAAAGACTAACCAGTTTATAGCTAAGGCAATAAACTGGCGGTGGAAAATGCTGTCAAGTCACAGCCGACTTATGGCAGCCCCACATGGGCTTTTCAAGGCAAGAGACAAACAGAGGTGGTTTGGCCATTGCCTGAATCTGCATAGCGACCCTGGACTTCCTTGGTGGTCTCCCATTCAAATACCAAACAGGGCCAACCCTGCTTAGCTTCCAAGATATGACAAGATTGGGCTAGGCTGGGCCACCCAGGTCAGGGCAAGGCAATAAAGTAGCGCAGACAAATTTGATTTCTATCATGCTTTTAATTGCATTAATTTAGTTAATTAGGTTCAACCTGAAGACAAGTAACAGGGTAGGCTGCAAAGGGCCAATTCACATATTACAAAGTACTTGTGGCTGCCCCCAAGGACTTTCAGACAACTGTTGTGAGTAAGGTTGTCAACTCCCAGTTGGGAAATTCCTGGATACTTTGGGGGGGGGGGGCTAGGGAGGACAGAGCTTGGGAAGGGGAGGGACCTCAGCACAGTGTAATGCCATAGAGTCCACCTCCACCCCAAAGTAGCCATTTTCCCCAGGGGAACTGATCTCTATAGTATGGAGATCAGCTGTAATTCTGGAAGATTTTCAGCTCCCACCTGGAGGGTGGAAACCTTAGTTGGGAGTTCTGTGCTCAGAAGTTAATTCTCAGGTGCGCACAGGGTTGATTTGCATTGAGCCAGGGTGTATTAGGAGAGGGTTCTTAAGTCTTTTCCTGACCTGAAACACCCCTAAGGGGGCTACTATTTGCCCCTTTGGGGAAACTTACAAGTAGTGACAGTTACACATATGTTTTCCCAATGTGGCAAACAAGACAGTTCCCAAATGTTTCAGTATGGGGAAAAGCACCTGTGAGAAAGCACAAGTGTGGGAACCCCTCCACCCCACAAAGTGGTCCCAATCTGAATTGGGCCCACACATATCTGGAAGGCACAGAATTCCCAGAACACACCTGAAGGACTTTGTAACATGTGAATCAGCCCTCATTCAGTCTTCAGTACCTGCTTTGAAGGGCTGTTGTTACCTGTGTTAATGATCAAGAGTATAAAAACCTTGAGCTTGTGGATTATTCCTGATCACTTAAATCCAAAAAACAGGTTTGATTTTTGAGAAAGAGTTCTTAGGCAATGGTCTTTTTATGCACGGGTTGTTTCCATCGTCCTCAAGCCCCGAGTACTTTGTTCTCATTATGCATGTATTTTCCAACCTTTAGAAGTTGCCTCGCTCTCCCCCTGTGTTTCCCCCACATTTTGTGGATGTTGTTTTCCCCCAAGTTTAATGTCTGCCTTGATCCCAAATGGAAAGCTGGTCCTGTGCATACTTGTCAATTCGGGGTTTTCTCCCCATGCCCATTCTCACTTCTCCCGCCCACTTGTCTTTCCCCCATCCAACCCCTCTCTTCAAAGCTGGAATACTATGAGGCTGCTTATTTGGTCAGTTTCACAGCAAGTGTGGTCAGTCTCAGACCTCAGCCTGATCAAACAGGATTTTTAAAATTTGCGACTAGCAAGAATGCTAGCAAGCTTTCCCTGGTGATGCATAAATTTAACCCCAAGTACTATGAGAATTTCTTCGGGGGGGGGGGAAGCCCCTGTGCATAGTGATTTGAGACTTCAAGTTCAACTGCTGGGTATTGAGAAAACAGCATATCCTGCGGAAACTACCCATGCATAAAAGGCCAATATCTCCACTCAAAAAATATTTTGGATGTATGCAGTTTAATGGCAATGGTTTTCTCCAAAGAATCATGGGTGCAGTAGTTTGGTGAGGATGCCCATAGACTCCTTTGGTGCAGATCCAGACCCTTCCTTCCCACAGTTGCAGTTCTCAGGTTTCCCTGGAAAGAGGGAATGACTGTAAAACCAGTTGGCCCATGGGCTCACTGGGGACTTGTGCCCAGCTACCACGAGGTATGTTTGAGCATGCTTTTCCAGCTGTACCCACCGGTGAGGGTGGTTGCATCATGATGTTTTCGCACTGCGTAGGAGGCAGAAGTCGTCGGCTCCTGGCTGAATAGGAAAAGTGGGTGGTTATCGGAAAGGCTCTGGCCTGGGTGTGTCCCCTCCGATGCGGATGTGTCCAGTTTGGCTGATCACAGGGGGAGATGTGGCTAGCACACAGGAAGTTCAGCTCTGGGCCTCGGCAGGGGAAGATCATCTAGGGCCCAAATTCCACTCCACACCTGAGGAGAGAAAGGAAGAGATTAGGGTGGAGAGCAGAGCGAGAACATAAGCAATCCAGTTCAGCTATGAAATGTCTCTGGAAGTTTCGAAAAGGACTGAGTGGTCTTGAATTCCATTTGCCTCCTTGCTCTAACCCAAAATGCCCTCAGAAGCTGTGGCTCAGTGGTAGAGCATCTGTTGTGCATCCAGAAAGTCCTGAGTTCAGTCCCCATCGTCTCCAGTTGCAAGGATCAGGGAGTAGTGATGGGAAAGACTGAGAGCTGCTGCCAGTCAGAGTAGACAGTACTGGCCTTGATAGAGCCATGGTCTGACTCAGTATAAGGCAACTTCATGTGCTGATGTCTGTGAGCTGGATATGGGATCCAAGGGTCCGGATGCCAGCTTCCCTTCCCTCCGTCACTTAGAATTTGCACCCTCTGGCCTTGAAGCCCTATCAGAGTCAACAAGAGGTGTGTGATTAGTCAGTGGTGGCAAAAATACACTTGGTGCAAGTTCAGAAGCTCTCTTTATTATTAATTCAAAACACGCCCACTGTGGTAGAGTGATTAGAGTGTCAGACTAGGATGTGGGAGACCCCGCTCTGCCATGGAAGCTTGCTGGGTAATCCTGGGCCAGTCACATTCTCTCAGCCCGTCCTACCTCTCAGGGTTGTCATGAGGATAAAATGGAGGACAGGAGAATCATGTAAGCTACCATTGTACCTGGGTTTTACTCCTTCAAGACCATTTGCCAGCAATAAGTATGTTCTCTCATGGTTCCCTCTTATTGCCATTTCTCCTCCCTGGTCTGTCTCCCTGTCTGTCAGAAGAAGAAGAAGAAGAGGAGGAGGAGGAGGAGGAGGAGGAGGAGTTGGTTTTTAGATGCCAACTTTCTCTACCACTTAAGGAAGAATTAAACTGGCTTACAATCTCCTTCCCTTCCCCTCCCCACAACAGACACCCTGTGAGGTAGGTGGGGCTGAGAGAGCTGTGACTAGCCCAAGGTCACCCAGCTGGCTTCATATGTAGGAGTGGGGAAACAAACCCAGTTCACCAGATTAGCGTCCATCACTCATGTGGAGGAGTGGGGAATCAAACTCGGTTCTCCAGATCAAAGTCCACCACTCCAAGCCACTGTTCTTAACCACTACACTACGGCTACGCTGGATCACATGGTCAAAGAATTTGTTCTTGCGGTCCTGAGGTGCCTGAAACCCGGACACATTTTTTCCTTGCATGCAAATTCTATGACAGTTTAAGAACTTCTCTGTTATCCCCCCTTCTTCTAACTTTTCCAGCCGTTCAGAGGACTATCACATACTCAATCTTCTGTCTGGAAACGAAAACCACATCTCTCGGGCAGTTGTCAAATATATCTCGGCTGTACAAAAAATTCAAGCTACTGCCTTCAATTCAGTGCCCAGTTAAATATCCTGTGATTCCGTGAGTATTTTAATTGTAATTTTAATTGGCTATCTTAAAATATGTATTTAATATCTACTTTCCCTTAAGCGCTGAATGTTCCTTTTCTCTTGCAGTTTAATTATTGCTATATTATTTTGTCTAAAAGCCTATGTGCTACATAGACTTATTTGAATAAATGGTAATCAGGGCTGAGAGGTGAGCAAGATTTTCAGTTTAAGAACTGGGAGCTTGAAATTGCTTCAGCAAACGGTGGACACCTCCACCAAAAAAGGTCGTGTTTCTCTCCCCAGGTACTCCTAACAGCTGTATTCACGTTAGAAGTAAAAACGAATGACTGGTTTCAGATCTTTTCCAGTCTGGGAGTGCCCACTAGAGAGACAAGGGCTGGCACATCAAAAGTTCATTGCCAGTCTCGGGCTGGGTTTATGGCACCCATAGCTGTGAAGTCATCGGTGTTGAGGGTCAGTGGGACATGTAAAAATGTCAGGTGCTAGCTGGTTTGCCCAGGTAGCAAAGCTCATGGGAGGTGGACTTTGATCCCAAGGTCAAGAAACTCCTAGAATCCTGTGTGTAGGGTGGGTGCAGTTGTACCCGACTTCATAAAAATACCGAAAAAGAAAAGGCTGTCTTTCATAGAACTGTAGAGTTGGAAGGGACCACCAGGGTCATCTAGTCCAACTTCCTGCACAATGCAGGAAATTCACAGCTACCTCCCCGCACACACACCCAGTGACCCCTACTCCATGTCCAGAAGATGCCCAAGATGCCCTCCCTCTCATGATCTGCCTACGGTCATAGAATCAGCATTGCTGACAGATGGCCATCTAGCCTCTGCTTAAAAACCTCCAGGGAAGGAGAGCTTACCATCTCCCGAGGAAGCCTGTTCCACTCAGGAACCTCTCTATTAAAAAATTCTTCCTAGATGTCAGGCTGCTATCTCGGTTTCAGTATTGCCTCTGTATCTGTGCTGAACTGTCTAGACTCAAGGTCGACCTCACATACCAAAGCCTGGGAATGCTACCCCTGGGAAAGTGTATTCTGCTTGTGCGTTATTGATGCTTTGTAATCTCCCGCCATTTACTGCCTTATATTATCCTCCAGCTAGTGAGACTCTCATAGCTGCCATACTTTCCTGTTTGCACTGTATTGCCTTTTTGACCAGTAAAAGCCATCTGCTTGGATTCTATATGACTCTGTGGTGATTTCTGGTTCTAAGGGTCAGGAGCTGACATTATGGCAGCTAACCCACCTTCTTCATTGTACTACTAGCCAGGCTGGAGCCCGAGGGGGGTTCGCCTGCCACTTGGATGGGAGCTGGGAGGCTCTCCGAGTGACCTACTACCCTGGATTCCTCTCCGGAGGATCCCACCTTGTTACAGGACATAGTCACTGAACTTTTTCGAACTACCCAAGAGGTTTGCCACTTGAGGGGACTGGTACAGGAACAGTGGCAATCTCTAAGAGGGGTTCTCTGGATGTTGACGTCTGAGGATACTAATACTCGTTTAGATCTTCAGGATTTGGATCAATTACTGGACGATGCCCGGTTGGCAACTGAGGACTTACAAGTACTAACTGGACTTTTGGACAACCTTATTTCTCGGGGGACTTTTCCCTCTGTTACCCCGGGAAACGCTGCCATGGCAGGTGCCCCGCAGGAGGGTTTTTCCCTAATACCTGATGTGGACAGCTGTCAAGCTGAAGCCAAGCGGGTCGCTATTCGCACCGCTCTTCTCCTTGTGGAATGTACAAAGGACACCCCGGTGGCCACCTTGGCTCAATGTTTGACCTCGACATTTGGAGCCGAGGCACCCGCGCTGGCAGTTCGAATACAACCATTGCTCGGCGGGGAATCCGACCCCATACTCACACTCCTGGAAATGGAGCTTTTACCGCGTGTTACGGCAGAGGCTGCCTTGAGACTTGAGAACGCCAAAGTTCTTGCGGATAAGGAAGCCGCCGAAGCGGCTAAGGCCGCAGCCGAAGCTGTGGCCGCAAAGGAGAAAGAAGCTGCTGAAGCAGCTAAGGCGTCAGCTGAGGCTCTGGCCGCAAAGGATAGGGATCGGGCGAAAATGGATACTCGCCCCAAGGACACTGTACAGGGACTGCTAGGTCTCTCTTTTTCCCCGGCGTTTGTCCCGTCGCGCACGACCCAACGCGCACGCCGCCTTGCTGACCGACGCCGAGACTCCGAAGAGTCTGAGGACGAGAATCTCTATGGAGACAGCTCTCAATGGGCCACGAGTTTCCGAACTGGCAAGCCTCATCTTACCGGGGGCCCAAGCGAGGATGTTCACCTCTTACGAGCCCAGAATCAAGAGCTCACCGGCCGTGTTGATCAACTCCAAGAGCTAATGGAGCGTATGCTTCAGGATAACAGGCAATTACAACAAGCCCTGCTAGCCCAAGTATAGCCCGCTCCAATACCGGGTCAGGGGGTGCCCGTCCAACCACCCGCTAATGTACCTGCTCCACTCCTGCCTCCCGGAGCTCCCGTTGTTCCTCCACCCGGACCACCCGTGCAACCGGGTCAGCCTGCACCCGGTCCTTGGAAGCAACTCAAATTGAGAACTACGTACGACGGATCTCTCGAGACTCTGCCTTGTTTCTTGCATCAAGTGGACAGCTATATGCGAGAACAAGGGCAACTTTTCCCCATGGAGGACAGCCGGGTGCGCTATGTGGCTTCCCTTCTGACAGGTAAAGCAGCTGACTGGATGGTCCTCCAGTTCGATACCCGCTCCCGCTCTATACGTTCCCTCAACAACTTCATGACTGCTCTGAGAAGGAGGTTTGAAGACCCCTTTCTGGGGGAACGAGCCAAAGCGGAACTCTTACAACTAAGACAGGGCTCTGCTCCAGTTCGAGAATTTGCCGATGAATTTCAACGACTGGCGAGTAAAATTGTGGGTTGGCCCGAGGCCACCCTAATTCACCATTTCAGGGAAGCCCTGCACCCTGATATTCTGAACTGGTCATACATGCGGGGTGATCCCGATACCCTTGAAGAGTGGATTCTATTGGCCGAGGAAGTGGAAAGCCGCCGACGCTTTATTTCTCTTGTCCGTCAAAAGCACAAGGACAAAAGCACCCAAAAACCCAAGGCGCCACCGCCCATTGCACGAAATCCTACACGTCCACCCCAAGAACGTGAAGCCCGATTTCAGAGAGGTGCCTGTCTTACTTGCGGAGAAATGGGCCACTTTGCAGCTGTTTGCCCACACCGCCCTGAATTATTTCGTCCCAGCACGATAACCCGAGCCAGAGGTCGTCCACCACGCAGAGGCACCGTGGCCACCCGCAGCGCCGGGAAGACCCACACCCTCTGCACTCCATGCTGGAGACCTAACCTCCCTGCCTACTACGAACGACCCCGCCGGGTCTCGGATTACAAGTGCCCCATTGGGGGACAACTTTCCCTCCTCGGATGAAGAAAACCCATGGAATTCTCCAGCATTAAACTTGGAATCTCCCCTTGACTTGTCAAAAAATGGCTCCGGTCTGTGGTGAGTGGAGCGTCTCCACAGACCTCGGCAGATCCTCCTGCTAAACCAAATGCTCCCACTAAAATCAAAGAAGTAGACTCCACCGTCTACGTAGATGCAGTTTTACAACACCATAACGGTGGCCCCCAACTACCCGTCAAAGCACTCATTGACTCCGGCTGCTGTCGTACTCTCATAAGCGAAGCCACTTTTGCTGCACTCAAAGCCGAATCTGAGGCTTTACCAGCCCCCGTCCAATTTGCCCAAATGGACGGGAGCCATTTCCAGGGGGGTCCAGTTGATCACCGCACCATAGGGATAGCGATGGGAATTGGCTCCCACTGGGAGCAAATAGACTTCACTATAGCCCCTATCCGATTTGAAGTGGTCTTGGGAATTAACTGGATTAAAGGACATAGTCCCAGTATTGACTGGGAAACAAACACTATCTCCTTCGCTAGTCCCACTTGCGACCAGCATCGGCAGCGCTGTGCGCTGTTATATCCGCCCGTCCCAGCATTAACCTCCGATGTCCCAGCACCTCCAACCCTACCCAACGTATACCGGGACTTTGCGGATGTTTTCGACCTTAAAGAATGTGATGCCTTGCCCCCCCACCGGGCCTCGGACTGTGCAATTGAAGTGGTCAAGGATTGCACATTAACCAAAAGTAAGATTTACCCCATGAGCGCTTCCGAGCGCACTGTTCTCCGGGACTTCCTAGACAAAAACCTCGCCAGAGGGTTCATTCGCCCATCGAATGCCCCGAACTCGGCCCCCGCGTTTTTCATCCGAAAGAAGGAGGGCGGCCTTCGCCTTTGCATTGACTTCAGAAAACTCAATGCAGTTACCCAAACCAACGCCTATCCTATCCCATTAATATCTGATATTTTGGGACAGTTACAGGAGGGCCGGGTATTCTCCAAATTGGACTTGGTGGAAGCCTACTACCGAGTCCGTATCCGCGAAGGGGATGAGCACCTCACTGCCTTCTCTAGCTGTTTCGGAATGTATGAATTCCTCGTGATGCCATTCGGATTAAAAGGGGCCCCGGGGGTCTTCATGCAACTTATCAACGAAATCCTTCATGACTTGCTATATCGCGGGGTGGTGGTTTATTTGGATGATATTCTTATTTATTCGAAAAACATGGAAGAGCATGTAGCTCTAGTCCGAGAGGTTCTGCAGCGCCTGCGCGACCACCAACTTTTTGCAAAACTGGCTAAATGCGAGTTTCATCAAAGCAAACTCACGTTTTTAGGATACATAATCTCCCACCAAGGTCTTCGCATGGATCCTGTCAAAGTCCAGTCCGTTCTCGATTGGACTCCCCCCACCAACCGCAAGCAAGTACAACAGTTTCTGGGATTTGCAAACTTCTATCGAGGGTTCATCCCTAACTTCGCCCAAGTGGCTCTACCCATCACTGACCTGCTAAAAACCAAAGGAAAAGCAAACTCGGCTACCTTACCCTCCGCGAAAATCCTGTGGACTGATCAATGCCAAGCCGCTTTTGTGGCCCTCAAACGCCTCTTCACTTCGGAACCTGTGCTACAGCACCCGGACCCAAATCAAATGTTTATCGTGCAAGTCGATGCCTCCGATGTAGCTATGGGAGGGGCTCTCCTCCAGAAAGGTCCGGATGGTCTCCTTCACCCTTGCGCTTACTTTTCGAGGAAATTTGAGCACGCACAATTAAACTGGCCCATTTGGGAGAAAGAGGCAGCGGCCGTTCACCATGCACTAACTCTATGGAGACAATTCTTAGAGGGGTCCAAAGTCCCCTTTGAGGTTTGGACCGATCACAAAAATCTAGCTGCCCTCATGGGGTCCCATAAACTATCGGCAAAACAACAACGTTGGGCGGAATTCTTTGCTCAGTTTCGTTTCGTCCTAAAGCATGTCCCTGGGAAGCAAAACGTTCTCGCAGATGCCCTCTCCCGGTTACCTCAATACCCGGCAAAACTCGAGAGGCCAACCAACTCTCTGTTCACCCCTACGCAAAGAGGAGCCCTTCCTGTACTGGCCGTGCAAACTCGATCCCAGCAGCAGCACACCTTATCCAGCACACAAGCTCCGCCAACCCCACCGGCTACCCAGCCACCCCCACAACGGCAACAAACCGGCGATTCCACCCCTCCAACCCCACCGGCTGCCCTGCCGCCTGCAGGCTGCGCACCACCGCACGTAAGCGCTACCCCCATAACTATTCCTAAGACCACTATTGCCGGGGGGGAGGTACCCGCCAAAGTTCCCATTTCCGAATCCTTTTTAAATTCCCTTCGGGACCATTGCCTTTTAGAACGCTCCAATCACACCCTGCCTCCTGATGTAATAGAACAAGGAGGTTCTTGGTACAAAGACTCAAAATTATACGTGCCCAAAGCGCTCCGAAAAGACGTTTTACACTTGGCTCATGGAGTAAAAACAGCTGGACACTTTGGGTTTCTGAAGACTCTTCACTTATTGCGCAGACAATTTTGGTGGGGGGGGGATGCGTTCCGACATTGACTCTTTCATTCGCAGCTGTCCTGTTTGCGCCACAATGAAACGATCGCAGGGCAAACCCCCGGGGCTACTGCAACCTCTGGAAATACCCAGCAAACCGTGGGAAGTGATTGCTATGGACTTTATGACTGATCTCCCTCTCAGTGGGGGAAAAACTGTGTTGTGGGTTGTTACTGATTTATTTTCTAAGCAAATCCATTTAATTCCATGCGCAGGGATCCCCTCTGCTCAAAAGTTGGCCCGCCTTTTCGTGACACATATCTTCCGATTACATTCGTTTCCGCGCAAAATAATCTGTGACCGCGGCAGTGGTTTCGTTTCTAAATTTTGGAAGGCATTCCTCAAGTTGGTGGGGGTGGAGCAAGGATTGTCTAGTGCATACCATCCCCAAACAGATGGTCAAACTGAACGTGTTAATGCTGTACTTGAATGTTATTTGCGCTGTTATGTCAACTACCACCAAGATAACTGGGTAGAACTGTTACCTTTTGCAGAATATGCCTACAATAATGCTGTGCATCAATCTACAGGTTTTAGCCCATTTTATGCTGTGTATGGACAAGACTTTGGTCCTGTTACTCCAAGAAATGATGTGGAGGGAGAGGGGGACCCTGACATTGCCTCCTGGGCGCACACCCTCCGTACCACTTGGCCCTGGTTCATTAGCAATCTCGACCGAGCCAAGCGCAAGTACAAAGCGCAGGCCGACAAACATCGTTCCCCCGGGGGTGATCTGCGAGTGGGTAACTTGGTCTACCTTTCCACCAAAAATCTACGTTCCACCCGTCCGTGCCATAAGCTCAATGCTAAATTCATTGGCCCATTCCCCATCACACGGATCATAAATCCTGTTACCGTGGAACTAGCTCTCCCCAAAACCCTGAGGCGTGTGCATCCCGTTTTCCACATTAGCCTCCTGAAACCCCATATTGCTTCTCCACAATGGCATCCTGATCCGCCTCCCGAACAGCCCATTATGGTGGGGGGGGGAAGAACACTTCGAGGTCTCCAAGATCCTTGACTCTCGCATTCACCATGGAAATCTACAGTATTTAGTCCGTTGGAAACACTTCCCCCCTGCCTATGATGAATGGGTT
This sequence comes from Euleptes europaea, assembly GCF_029931775.1. Taxonomy (NCBI): domain Eukaryota; kingdom Metazoa; phylum Chordata; class Lepidosauria; order Squamata; family Sphaerodactylidae; genus Euleptes; species Euleptes europaea. Next base: position 29,739,760 of record NC_079329.1, read on the forward strand.
CGCGCACGAGATGTCTCCGCCCCCAAACTCATCAGTGCCTTTCACGTTGCCTACCCGGATAGACCAGCCCCCTTGCAGAATGGGAGGGGGTCTTAAGGGGAGCAGGATGTCAGGCTGCTATCTCGGTTTCAGTATTGCCTCTGTATCTGTGCTGAACTGTCTAGACTCAAGGTCGACCTCACATACCAAAGCCTGGGAATGCTACCCCTGAGAAAGTGTATTCTGCTTGTGCGTTATTGATGCTTTGTAATCTCCCGCCATTTACTGCCTTATATTATCCTCCAGCTAGTGAGACTCTCATAGCTGCCATACTTTCCTGTTTGCACTGTATTGCCTTTTTGACCAGTAAAAGCCATCTGCTTGGATTCTATATGACTCTGTGGTGATTTCTGGTTCTAAGGGTCAGGAGCTGACACTAATGTCTAGATGGAAACTCTTTTAATTTCAACCCGTTGGTTCTGGTCCAACCTTCTGTGGCAACAGAAAACAACTCGGCACCTCCTCTATATGACAGCCCTTCAAGTACTTGAAGATGGTTATCTTACCACCTCTCAGTCTTCTCCTGTGGATTCCTCACCCCAATCGAAATCAAAACAAAGAAACCGGTGGGTGGGGTTGGGGGTACTGGAAAGGAGTTGGTTTAGATGACATATAAGGACCCTTACAGCTCCATCTTTTTTAATGCCTCGTTTACTCCTGTGTTTCCACCAAGACTTCGTTTTTGGTCCATGCACACATGCACCCCCCGCCCCCCCGGCCTGGAACATAGAATCAACAGCACTTCTCCCTGTCTTTCCATGGGCCAGTAAACAAGCTTTTGGCCCACGACCACAACAAAAATAGGAGAATCCGAGGGATCAATTTCATCACTCCCACTATCATGCAATCGGACTATAGACGAAAACACACGGTCACTTTAGCCTCCTTTATTCCGTTTCAGCCAGGATTCAGCCAGGATTGAACGCATGCGTTTTGCCAAACGTGCGTTCGATCCTGGCTGAATCCTGGCTGAAACAGGGAATAAAGGAGGCTAAAGCGACCGTGCGTTTTCGCCCTATGAATCTGAGTCTCTCAAGTGATTAATTGGAGTGTTTTCACCACCAAAAGGGAACCAGCAGTGTCCATGTTGGGTCGAAGAAAGAACTCTTGCCTTTTTTATTTCATTCGCTTCATTTATCATCTGCCTTTCTAGTAGAGATTCAAACTGGTTTACAATAATCAGTGGAGTATATTTGCACATCGTGTGTGGCTGCTTGGAATATTTGGCTCTTAGCATGAGCTTTGTACAGCTGGGTATTAGTGCTCATTGCTTAATATTGCGGCTGCTTGAGCTTTGTAATTCTCCAACACTTCCGGAGTCACACCACCAGGTTGTTAAAGATCCGTTACGGCTGCTGAGTGGGTCACTACCAGATTGGGAGGGGGGTTGTTCATTGCAACCGGGGGTAAGTTAGGGTTGCCAGCCTCCAGGTGTGGCCTGGAAATCTCCCAGTATTACAACTGATCTCCAGACAATAGCAATCAGATCCCCTGGAGAAAATGGTTGCTCTGGAAGGTGGACTCTACAGCCTTATACTAATTAGGGTTGCCAACTCCGGGTTGGGAAATACCTGGAGATTTTTGGGGGCGGAGCCTGAGGAAGGCGGGGTTTGGAGAAGAGAGGGACTTCAATGCCATAGAGTCAAATTACCAAAGTGGCCATTTTCTCCAGGTGAACTCATCTCTATCAGCTGGAGATCAGTTGTAATAGCAGATCTCCAGCCACCCCCTGGAGGATCTAATAAATTGGTACTTATGCTGAATAAACATAAGTTTAGTATAACATCAGCACAGGCTCAAACTCAATCATATATTCTTTTTACTGAAAGTAATTTTACAGGTATATTCTTTCACTATATACAATCAATTCACAGTCATATACAGACAGCAACTATAAAGAAACCCACAAAGGAAATAACTTCAATACCGGTTACCTCACCGGAACATTTCAATCCCAAAATTCGGTCCCCGGGTCTCCAGGAGACTCCAGCCACCCCCTGGAGGATGGCAACCCTACCTTATACCCGATTGAGGTATAAGCTCCACCCCCTCCAAATCTCCAGGATTTACCTGGAGATCTCCCAGAATTACAACTGCTCACTAGGTAACAGAGATCAGTTCCCCGGGAGAAGCTGGCTGCTTTGCATTTCTGCCTGTTCGCGTGGAAAGTGGAGTGTGGGTGGGGTCTATTTGCCACCAAGGACCTCCCTGCTCCCTTCTGCCCCACTGCGCTCTGTTTTGGAGCATTTTTCTCAGTCTTCCATCACCAGATGCAAGCAGGACTGGGAGAGAATTAAGCCTTTTAAAGCCACAGGCGTTAGCATAGGGTTGCCAGGTCCCTCTTCGCCACTGGCTTTTGGGGCAGAGCCTCAGGAGAGCGGGGTTTGGGGAGGGGAGGGACTTCAGTGCCGTAGAGTCCAATGGCCAAAGCGGCCATTTTCTCCAGGTGATCTGATGTCTATTGGCTGGAGATCAGTTGTAATAGCAGGGGATCTCCAGCTAGTACCTGGAGGTTGGCAACCCTACTTCCAGGACAAGAGGAGGTAATTTCCAGGAAGGCCTGAGCTTCTGGCCCAGATATTCACTGCCCACCAATATGAAAGGCAAAGGGTCAGAAATGTCTCCTCTCACAACTCACGTGAGCTCATCTTTACCACATGCACAGTACATTTCTGGGAAAGTGTCATAAAAAAGCCATTTATAACAAGGGCTACTCCCTAAATGATACACTCTTCTCAGGCACGTATGCCTGACGGACAAAGATGGATGCACCTGACACCGTGAATGATATGGCCCGTTGTGTTTTATTTGTCATGTCAACATAACTCCATCCTACTTCCTTCTCTGCCTTGTGACGGCCATTCAGAGACAGGAGGGATCTTCACTGGAACAGGTGGCTTCTGGCGCTCTCAGAGAAGGATGCTTGTTAGATTTCAGGTAGGGTTGCTAACCTCCAGGTAGTGGCTGGAAATCTGCTATAACAACTAATCTGCAGCCGACAACTTTACCTGGAGAAAATGGCCGCTTTGGCAATTGGACTCTACAGCATTGAAGTCCCTCCCCTCCCCAAACCCCGCCCCCAAAGCCTCCTGCTGATGGCGAAGAGAGACCTGGCGACCCTGCTGCAAAGCAGCCATTTTCTCCAGGGGAACTGATCTCTGTCACCTGGAGACAAGTTGTAATTCTGGGGGATCTCCAACCCCCACCTGGAGGCTGAATGGCAATTTATCCTGCAGAAGCCCCTCCCATGGTAAATCTCCAGGTATTTCCTGACCTGGAGCTGGCAACCCTACCACCGCACCGTGCTCCTGAGCTGAATCAGCCCCCAAGAAACTTTCGCTCCCTGATGTAACGCCTGTCTATATTAAGTCACGTCACACTGAGTTTGGCCCTGAGAGGGGCAGTTAAACGGAACAAAACAGCACAGGATTTGGGAAGCTTTTTCTGAGAATATTGAGGAAAACCCAGCCATCCAACCCCTGTTGATATGCAAAATGTTCAGCTACAAAAATCAAGTTCAGTTCTACCTAGGGATGCCAGCCTCCCGGTGGGACCTGGGGATCCCCTGGAATTACAGCTCATCTCCAGACTACAGAGATGAGTTCCCCTGGAGAACATGGACGCTTTGGAGGGCGGGCTCTATGGCACTGTACCCCACTGAGGTCCTTGTCCTCCCCAGCCTCCATCCCCAAACCTCCAGGAGTTTATTGGTTCTTGTAGGTTATCCGGGCTGTGTAACCGTGGTCTTGGAATTTTCTTTCCTGACGTTTCGCCAGCAACTGTGGCAGGCATCTTCAGAGTAGTAACACTGAAGGACAGTGTCTCTCAGTGTCAAGGGTGTAGAAAGAGTAATATATAGTCAGAAAGGGGTTGGGTTTGAGCTGAGTATTGTCCTGCAAAAGTATTGTCCTGTAAGTATCAAGATAATGTGCTAATGAGGGTATGGTATGTTAATATGGAACCATTGTATCCTGTATTAACATACCATACCCTCATTAGCACATTATCTTGATACTTACAGGACAATACTTTTGCAGGACAATACTCAGCTCAAACCCAACCCCTTTCTGACTATATATTACTCTTTCTACACCCTTGACACTGAGAGACACTGTCCTTCAGTGTTACTACTCTGAAGATGCCTGCCACAGTTGCTGGCGAAACGTCAGGAAAGAAAATTCCAAGACCACGGTTACACAGCCCGGATAACCTACAAGAACCAATGAACTCTGACCGTGAAAGCCTTCGACAATATCTCCAGGAGTTTGCCAACCTGGATCTGGCAACCCTACTGTCCCATCCCTGCCAGGGCGGACCTGGCAACCCTCGTTCTATCTGCAACTAGATCATGGGGAGGCTGGGGGGGTCTGACTTTTCAAGAAAGTGGACAACAGCCAAGGAAAGCAGAACCCTTCTCACCCCTATCTCTTACTTTCTTGTCAGGCATTTTTCTCTCTTCCAGTATCGAAGCCCATCTGCAGAAAAGAGAGAAGCTGCAGGGAGGTGAGCCAAAGGGAAATCTCTGGGGACGTTCTCCAGTGTAAGGCACACTGAAACAAACAGAAGCTCCACTAGAGAAAACTGAAATCCCACACCCTTAAACACATTTTGCAAATCAGAACATTTGATGCTTATGGCTTCTTTCCCTGGGAAAAGAACCTGCTCAGTTTGCAGGTTTTACAAAGACCCCGGTATCTTGATTTTTTTTGCAAAACTGGAAATCTTTGTAAGCACTAATTTGGTAACAGCTCGGGAGAAATGGAGAAGTGAAAGGCAGTTGGGGGAATGGGGGGGAGGTGAGGGGCAGGGGCACATGTCTGGAGTCTATGTAAGATGGGCAAAGACGCACACAAAACACCAAGAAACTTTACCCCCAAATATACAGGCCTTATCTTGAAGAAGAAGAAGAGTTGGTTTTTATATGCTGACTTTTTCTACCACTTAAGGGAGACTCAAACAATCACCTTCCCTTCCCCTCCCCACAACAGACCCCCTGTGAGATAGGTGGGGCTGAGAGAGCTCTAAGAGAGCTGTGACTTGCCCAAGGTCACCCAGCTGGCTTTGTGTGTAGGGGTGGGGAAACCAGTCCGGTTCACCAGATTAGCCTCCGCCGCTCACGTGGAGGACTGGGGGAATCAAACCCGGTTCTCCAGATCAGAGTCCACCGCTCCAAACCACTGCTCTTAACCACTACACGCTTGCTCCCTTGAACCTGTCTGCATGCTTTTCAAGATCTGCCTGCCTTCACAAGGGCTAGAAGCATATCCTAAAAAGAAAAAAGAAGAAGAAAAAGTCGAAATGAATAGGAATCCAAACTCTGCTCTAGATAATGGGTTTTGCGTGCAACGTTTTGAGTCATACAAACACAGTTTGGCTAAACCTCTGAAGCCCGACCTCTTACCTATCTGGACTTGCCCTGCCCACTGATGTGCCAGAACAGAGAAGCACCGTGCGATCCATACGCTCCACAGCAAAACTCCTCCTACTACACAACGCAGCAAGCCAGTACCAACGTTTCTCTGCTTCCAACATGGCAGCACAGAGGCGCCATAGGGCAGCCATCTTGAAACTGAGCCAACCGAGCAACCTCAGCGTAGAAAACCGGACAGCCGAACTCCGTCTAAGTACAGACTATTTACTGTCATATAGGACAAGCCAGAAATCCATAGGGGATGTGCCAAATTATAGACAGCCCCCTGGCAAAACTATACACAATCCCCTCTCTGGGCTGTAGTCCCTGCCACCTCGCAGGGTCAGTTTTGCTGCTGGACGCAATGGCGGGGGTGGGAGAAGGAAAAGCTCTTTCTCTCTCCTCCCTGTGTCTACTTCTCCTGCACCCTCATTTCCATTCATCCACCCATCCTTCCCATTTTCTCCCGTTCCCCCACCTCCATCATTCAAGAAAGAAGGACACAGACCGTGTTCCTCTCGCCGCTTCCCCAAGGTCCTCTGGCTTCCTCCCCAGGGAATGCGGCTGGCTGCATCTTGGTGAGTCATTCTGCTGACTCCTGGTGTCTTGCTGTTCTGCAGCTTCTGTTGGCCCGGCTCTTGTTGGCGTATTAAGACTCTGTCCGGGAACAAAGCTGGCCCTAGCATGAAGCCAGGATACGGCAGCAGACTTTGGGTGCCATTATAGGTAGTGGGAAACAGTCCGCCAGCGAAATTCTCTCGTACAAGGCTCAAGAAAATGGACGGGATCTCTTGTGCAGCACTTGCTCATCGTTGTTAAGTCTGGATAGGATAATTTTGCGATGGATTTTGCCCCGTGTTAATGAGCGGGAGGCGCGCCATTTAGGTTTTCTGCCTCTGGAACCAAAATGCTTCGGGTCAGCTTCGTTGGTCCTTTATGCATGGGAGCTTTACCTGAGGTTCGTTGCTCGCTGGACCCACACCTTCCTGTTGGGAATCTATGCACCAGCAGTCTCCAAGCTCAAATCAAATCCCCGCCCCTTTAAATGCTGCTTTGTAATTGGCTTACATTGTAGTGCTTACTGTGAGAGAAAATCCCCCCTCCAATTGCCAAATAAAAAACCATTTTAAGAAGAAAAAACAAAAAATGGAGCAATCTGAAAGAAATGGGGGGGGGGAGAAATCCAAACCTCCTTCTTAAAAAGGCTTTCTCAGAAAGAGCTCCAAGGAAGCAGGAAGCATTTGAATCCCCACCTCTTTACATGCTGCTTTGTAATAGGTTGCATGGTTTCTGTGATAGAAACCAAGCTTAGGTGTCCTGCGCTTTGCATTTTGCATGGAGATTTCACCAGGGCTGACCTCAGGGGAGAGGGAAGAATCAGGTTAATAGAGGGATGGGAAGTCCTGGGATTTGTGAGGGCTGGCAGCAAGGTCATCTCTAATAGAGGGTAAACTCATGCATAACTCTAAGGAACAACAGAGACAGACGGGGGCGAACAAAAGTACCCAGGCTTAAACTACCATTGAGAAATGAGATTCTGAGACCACAAGGAAAAACCCATTTGAAAAATTCAGTTCAGAGTGGTTCAAAGAAACTGATAATGTAGTTTCAATCAGTACATCCCTGGTTCTTCCAACAGCCATCCCAGGTGTGTCCCACTTAAAAGCAACTAATATCCCCACAACCACCTTCCAACTGGGAGAGAGAAGTTCTGGTGAGATTGCCCATAACGTTGCGAAGGACTACTTCCAACCAGGTGTTTTGCTCCACCTTGCTTCCTTACAGTGGAAAAGAGCAAGAGACCAGTAGCATCTTAAAACTAAATTTCTGGCAGCTTTTGTGAGCCAGAGCTCACTTCTTCAGATACAACTTCCTTACAGTCGAGCTGTTTCCAGGAGCATCTGTGTGCTATCATCCTGTGTGTCATGCATTTGTGCTTTCTCCTACTTTGCTGAGATCTTTCCCAAAACCTTTGGTGCAATCATTTGGGAAGGATCACCCTCGGAGTGCCTTTGCACATGAGAAAGCAAAGGTGTGCCTTTTTATAGCTTCCACCCACATCAGTACCATTTCCTTTGCCTCAGTCCCCATGGCTGCCATTCTTCACCGCAGGACTTGAGGGCTTGGTGGGTGCTTTTCCAGAATTTAAAACAATGTAACTGACATTACTAAAGCATTAAATGCTAAGAAAACTACCGCGTGGATACTCCCTCACCCCTGCAAAATGAAAACACCAACAATGGTCATTTATGCATGGGTACTTTCACTCATGTTTGCCCCCGGTCTGCCTCAGTTGTTCCTTGGAATTATGCATGAGTTTTTCTTCCATTAAGATGACCCTGTTGCCAGCCCTCACAAATCCCAGGACTTCTCATTCCTCTGTTAACCCAATTCTTCCATCTCCCCTGAGCTCAGCCCAGGTGAAATCCCCATGCATAAGGAGAAGTGCGGGACACGCAAGCTTGGTTTCTCTCACGGCCAATTACAAAGCAGGGTATAAAGAGGCGGGGATTCAAATGCTTCCTCAGAGCTCTTTCTGAGCAGAAGAAAGTTTTTTTTTTAAACCAAGGCTTCGATTTCTCCCCCCCTTTCAGATTGCTCCGGGGTTTTTTTCTTCTTAAAATGCTATTTTATGGGGCAATTGGGTTTTTTTTGGGGGGGGAATCTTCTCTCACAGTAAGCTCTACAAAGTAAGCCAATTACAAAGCAGCGTTTAAAGGGGTGGGGACTTGATTTGAGCTTGGAGTCTGCTGGCGCATAGACTCCCAACAGGAAAGTGTGGGTCCAGCGAGCAACGAACCTCAGGTAAAACTCCCAGGCATAAATGACCAGTGTGAAAGGAACCAAGCTGACCTCTCTCACAGTTTCTTCACGCATTGCATTCAGGGGCCTTTTCACGCAATTAATTTTTAACAAAATAGGTTTGCCTCAGATCTCAAGGTCGCTGGGAGTCCTGAAAGCAGGCGGTTCAGTTTGTGCACCACCACTTATCTCTGGTCAAAGGCAAGGAGGCCCAGCCAAACCAATAAGGAAGCACTTTAACTCCACTAGGCCAGAGTGGGTGGTTTGCCTGAGGTCTGCAGCAGATTACACATCAGGCTGGATCACCGGGGCTGAGAGGCAAGTGGATTCTGCTGTCGTGTTTTAATCCTGGAACTAGGGTTGCCAACCTCCAGGTAGCACCTGGAGATCTCCCGCTATTACAATCGATCTGCAGGTGACCAAGATCAGTTCCCCTGGAGAAAAATGGCTGCTTTGGAGGGTGGACTCTATGGTCTTTTATATCATGGCTGTTTCGCTCACCGTCACTCCTCCAATGACTTCGGGTCTTTGTTTGGATTAAAGAGGTTGCCTCGCTCGCCCCCTGCGTTTCCCTGCGTTTTGTCCGCATTTTCAGAGACCTGTTTTATCTCAAATTTGAAAACGCAGGGAAACGCACGGGGAGAGTGAGGCGAACTCTGACGGTCGGAAATGGCATGCATAATCAAAACAAAGATCCAAATTCATTGGAGGGGTGACCGCGAGGGAAACAGCCATGCATAAAAGGCCATAGGCATTATAACCCTGATTAAGTCCCTCCACTCCACTCCCCAGGCTCCACCCCCCCCCCAAATCTCCAGGTACGGTATTTCCCATCCCAGATCTGGGAACCCTACTTGCAACTGAGAAGCAGTTTTCACCCACTGAATCCTTCTGGCATTTTGTGTGTGTCTTCAATATTTTTTCAGACAACTGCATAACCCAAACGACAAATATCTACCCCTGTGGCCAACTCTGTTATCATAACAGCAAAGAATGAGCTGCCTTTCTGTTCTGGGGGGGTTGAAGAGTGCTGTGCAACTCCGAAGCTTGCCTGTTCCTTCGACAGCAAAAGTTGGTCAATATCAGATGCCGATTTCATTTCCCCCGCATCCAGATGGGAAGGACAGCGTGGCAACAACAGGTCCACGAGGACCTTAGCAGGTGCCGCACTCTTCGCCTGCAAACCAGCTCACCACCATTGCTACCCGGTAAGCAATTAACTGGCCGCACCCAGAACAAAACGCCTGGCTGTTGTCTGAACAGGAACCGTTGGCTGAAGGACGGGAAGTAGGAGAGAAAGCAGGCAAAAAAGAGAAACGGAAACCATTTTTTTCCTGAAGAGTGGTATGGTCTTATTGTTTGAGCACAGCAGGAGATTAAGAGCTGTGGGCTACTGGGTTGCTGTAAGTTGGCTGTGAGGGCGCCTTACACACACAGATAACGGATGCCCCATGGCTGGCCCTTTGAAATCCCACTGTGATTTCAGAGACCTGGCCCGCTGCCCGCATGTGCCTAAGCCAGTGCCCATTCTCCTTTTCAACAAGCAGTTATTTTCCCTGGAGAAATGGCACACAACTGCCCCAAACAATTGATGACAGAAGCAGAGATCTTCAGGATGCTGAGTGATGCTCTGTGGAGGATGCTGAGCCCACAGCACTCGGCGTGGCCCGGTACAGAGATCTGCACTGCCTAGCGCACAGGCCAAACGTCTGCTGGCCAAGACTCAGGGGCCCACCAAAGTTATCCACTGTGAAATCGCCCCCTCCCCTGCTCGCCATTGGAGAAACCTCCTCTGGCACGCAAGCAAGCCAGCCTGTTCGTATTTCACCGGGGGCCTTATTATGAATGCTACTAATGAACCATGAAAACCTATTAACCACGTCCCGCTAATCAGTTTTCGCCAAGAGAGACGAGGGAACCAAACCTCATTCTTTCTTGCTCTCTCCCTCTCAAAAGTTAAGTCGGATTAACACCACGAACGGTCGTGGTTTAGTTTTGGGGAAGACGATACCAGGGACTTGGTTTCTTTATCTTCTCTTCTGTTGCATCGTTGGGCAAACAGAATGTGAGAGGCAAGGTCCCCTCTGGATCCAGGGAATTTTAGCATTTGCTGACCCAAATATACCTTCAGGCGCATGCATTCTGTATTTTTCCTTGTTTCCAGCCCACACATCAGCATGAGTTAAGTTAACTGAGCTAGAAACTTTCGGTCAAGATGAGATCGTAGGATCACTGTGCCAGACGAAATAAGTGAAAACGGCTTCCTTCTGGCAGGCGTCCAGTGCCTTTTGCAGCCCATGCCAGGCAGAAATTCAACAGGTGCTGTGTCAGTGAGGAGGAAGCTTCACTTGTTGAATTTCTGCTCACGATGCAGCTGCTGAAGACACAGGATCCCTGCCAGGGGAGAAAATGGTGGCAACTGTAGAAAACAGCTTTTTTCAGTTCTGATGGAAACTACAAGAAACTTCAGAAGAACTTAAAATGTCAAAAAATACATGCACACATACCCAATCTAAACTTTGCACAAACCTCTCAGGATGTTTGCAACAACAAACAAGAATGCCACTTCTCACTACATCAAAAAAGCATCCCTTTTCTTATTTCATTCTGGAAAAGGAACCTCAATTTACTTGCTTTTAGCATGTGCCTGTCATGTATGCAACCCCGAAAGACAAAACTCACTTACTGTAACTTCTTAAGCACGCTGGTCTCCGCCTCCTTCCAACACCAACCAGCAGCTCCTGCATAGAATGAAGTGCTGAAAACTTTCCTTTCTCATTTCTGCTTTCCCACACTGAAGAACAAAGCCTCTCCCTCCAGCAGGTGCGAAGGCAGAGAGGGCTGACCCCACTGGATGCTGGGAATTGTAGTCCACCTTAGAGTCAAGTTTCTTCATATTTCCTTGCTGAAATGTGTTCCTTAAACCTTTTATGTGAGTTGTTTGTGTGTGTCCCTGTCTCGATCCCTCCAGCAACACTTAAAAGTTTGTACAAAAAGCCCTGTTTAAATGATAGAGGTCTATAAAATTATGCATGGTATGGAGAGAGTGGACAGGGAGAAGCTTTTCTCCCTCTCTCATAATACTGGAACGCGGGGTCATCTGCTGAAGCTGGAGGGTGAGAGATTCAAAACTGATAAAAGGATGTATTTCTTCACACAACGCATAGTTAAATTGTGGAACTCTTTGCCCCAGGATGTGGTGACGGCTGCCAACTTGGAAGGCTTTAAGAGGGGAGTAGACATGTTCATGGAGGAGAGGGCTATTCAGGGCTACTAATAAAAATGGATACTAGTCTTGATGCATCCCTATTGTCTCCAGGATCAGAGGAGCATGCCGAATATATTAGGTGCTTTGGAAGACAGGCAGGATGCTGCTACTGCGGTCATCTTGTTTGTGGGCTTCCTAGAGGCACCTGTTTGGCCACTTATGTGAACAGACTGCTGGACTTGATGGGTCTTGGCCTGATCCAGCATGGCTTTTCTTATGTTCTTAAATCTTTCTGTCCTTCCTTTTTCGTATTCATTTTTTTACGTTTTATACAACTCAGCTGAATTTTCCTAACCCCTGCTTTAAAATAAATATCATTCAATGTTAATTGAGACCACACCAGTCTGAGCATGTAAGATCTTTTATTTGTATTTGTGTGCGAATGTTTCTTTTGCTTTGGTTGTCTACTCCTGAACAAACAGATGGAGTCTTTGTGAGGCACCTTAAAAACTAACAGATATGTATTGCAATCCTAAACAGTTACAGCCTTTTAGGCCAATTGACTTCAGTGGACTAAGAAGGGCATAAGTCTGTCTAGGATTGCATTGTTGTTGTAGCATAAGCTTTTGTCCATGTCAAAGTGCCTGTAAGGTGCCACGAGAAATCTTTTGTTTTGATGTTGCTGCCATAGAGTTGCCATCCTCCAGGTACTTATATGAAAACAAGCAGCAAATCAGGCTACTACATACAATAATGCCAAGAAATTGTATTCACATTAAAGAATCAATCACAACTCACAAACCAATAATAAGCAAGACCTTATAAATATTAAAGTTCTTGTCTGACTTCTGTTATAAGTTGAATTTTCGTACTGTTCCTGTAAAGTCCACAGCTTATTATTTTGTGTAAGTTAGGGTTGCCAGGTGCCCAGTGGTGGCGGGCAAACCCCCGGTAATTTACCCCTCTGCCTGCCAACCACCTGAGGGTTGGCGGGCAAATGTGCTCACCATGCGTTTACAACCGGAAGTGCCGCCTCGCGAGGGGCCTTTTCCTCTTAGTTTGAGTATATTTGGGTCAGCAAATGCTAACATTCCCGCTTTACCACTCAAACTAAGAGGAAAAGGCCCCTTGCGAGGCGGCACTTCTGGATGTAAACTGGAAGTGACGCACACACACACACGCAATCCCGACCTCAGCCCGATAGCCTCCCACCGGAGGAGAGGGGGGACCTGGCAGCCCTAGTGTAAATACACACTGCCAACTCCATCTTTCTTCTCTTCTTTTTATAGGGATCCGGTTATTTCGACAATATTTCTTCTTCTTCAGAAAATACTGATGGACTGTATAAGGAAACAGACCACAATCTTGCTAATACCTTCCCTTTAGAACTCGTATGTTCCCATTACAATTGCCTAGCTGGAGATCTCTTGCTATTACAACTGATCTTCAGCTGATAGAGATCAGTTCCCTTGGAGAAAATTGCTGCTTGGGCAATTGGACTCTATGGCATTGAAGGCCCTCCCCTCCCCAAACTCTGTTCTCCTCAGGCTCCGCCCCAAAAACTTCCTGCTGGTGGCAAAGAGGGACCTGGCAACGCTATGCTGCCAGCAGACTAATAAAGCTTCCCCCTGCTACACCTGGAGAAGAATGCCATGTTCTTTTGAAAACAAGGTTGCCATCCTCCAGGTGGTACCTGGGGATCTCCTGCGATTACAGTTGATCTACAGACGACCAAGATCACTTCCCCTGGAGAAAATGGCTGCTTTGGAGGGTGGACTCTATGGCATTATACTGAGGTCCCTCTCCTCCCCAAACCACACCCTCTCCAGGCAGGTATTTCCCAACCCAGAGCTGGTAGCACTACTTGAAAACATGTACATTTTGCCAGTCCAATCGCAGTGCTATCCTAAACAGAGTTATATTCTTCTCACTGAAGTCACTGGACTTAGAAGGGAATAATGTAAAAAGACTTAATCAAAAAAGTAACTCTTGCCCATTGTCAGGTTAGCTGGAGGAAGGGAATGAGGGAGAGAACCCTTTGTAATTTCCCCTAAATCTCTAACAGCAAATTGTCCATCTTGGTTCCGTATTTTAACTGCTGCGCTGCAAAAATGCCACTGTGTGGCGACAGAAAGCTAGGAAATTGACCACAACACCACGAAGAAAATTCCACCCCATCCTCCTCGCCTTCTTTTACTTCAAAGGGGCTTGGCCAGTGATACTGTTAAGTAATCACGCTCTGAAAGGCAAGAGTTAATTCTCTCATCAAGTCTTAACTGAGTGGTTTATACAACACATTTTAAACCACTGAATCTAAATCTGTTTCTGCTTTCACAACTCCCAAGTAAGGAACCTGTAGCTCTGAGACAGGATTTGGGTTGTCTAAATAAAGAAATCTCAACACATTCACAAACAGGGTTGCCAACCTCCAGGTACTGTATAAAGTAATAGTATGAGGCTCTCAAGCCCTGACCTGGATGGCCCAGGCTAGCCTGATCTCGTCAGATCTCAGAAGCTAAGCAGGGTCAGCCCTGGTTAGTATTTGGATGGGAGACCACCAAGGAAGTCCAGGGTTTCTATGCAGAGGAAGGCACTGGCAAACCACCTCTGTTAGTCTCTTGCCATGAAAACCCCAAAAAGGGGTCGCCATAAGTAGGCTCCGACTTGACGGCACTTTACACACACATGATGAGGCTCTCAATGCTTATCAAAATGCTATATTATACTTGTTACAAACATGTGGTGAATACGTACAGAGTGTCCAAAATTATACAATTCTATACAGTGTAACAACTAAGACAATACAAAACATAAAGACAGAGAAACTAAGTAGCTATATCTCTTTGCTACAATCATACCAAAATGAATTATATTTCAGTTCAGTTAATAACTTTTTCTTTTCTTTTATAAATTTTGTTTCAGTCATCAACTTCTTCAAGGGAACATGGAAGGAAGCATATTGAAAAAAATGGAAACGCTGTCTGGATGAACAATCGCGCTTTCACTACCAAAGGCAGCTTCTTCAGCCAATAGCTTCACATATATTGCTGTTCCTTATTTGCAATCAATTAAGGTATAGAATTATACTGAAATATATTAACTGAACTGAAATATAATTCATTTTGAGCATTGAGAGCCTCATACTATTACTTTATACAGCCTAGCCCTATAGTATTGGTGTTTACCTTCTCTAGCTAACCTCCAGGTACTAGCTGGAGATCTCCTGCTATTACAACTGATCTCCAGCTAGGGTTGCCAACTTCCAGGTAATAGCTGGAGATCTCCTGCTAATAGAACTGATCTCCAGCCGATAGAGAGCAGTTCCCCAGGAGAAAATGGCCGCTTTGGCAATTGGTCTCTATGGCATTGAAGTCCCTCCCCTCCCCAAACCCTGCCCTAATCAGGCTCCGCCCCAAAAACCTCCTGCCAGTGGCGAAAGGGGACCTGGCAACCCTACTCCAGCCAATAGAGATCAGTTCCCCAGGAGAAAATGGCAGCTTTGGCAATTGGTCTCTATGGCATTGAAGTCCCTCTCCTCCCCAAATCCCGCCCTCCTCAGGCTCTGCCCCAAAAACCTCCTGCCAGTGGTGAAGAGGGACCTGGCAACCCTGTTCACAAAGTTACAATTCTTAGATATCTGGAAGGGTGGAAATCTTGATTAGGGAGGCTCAGAGACCTACTGGCTCTGCTCACATTCTGTTTGCTGGTGGTGATCAGGCAGCCGATTCATAGGCTATTGGTCTGTTCACAGCCTGTTTTTGTCTGTTTGCAGGAAATGGCTACTTGTAGCCATCAGAGACCAACAGCCTGCTGATGAAGCCGGGAGTCAGCTTCTGATCTGCTGTGGAAATTTTGCTCTGTATCCAGCAAAATACTGGGGTGCAGGGGGTGGGGGTGGAATCAAGCACTGATTCTCAGCAGGGCCTGTAAAACTGAGCTGTTCCATCAGGCATATGGTTGAGGACAGTGACAGTTTTCCGTCTGGCTGGCCTTCCCTTCCGCTCCTTTCTTCACCTCTGCTGTTCCCGCTAATGAATCATAGGATCATAGAGTTGGAAGGAACCACCAGGGTCATCTAGTCCAACCCCCTGCAAAATGCAGGAAATTTGCAACTACCTCCCCGCCATACACACACCCAGTGACCCCTACTCCACGCCCTGAAGATGGCCAAGACGCCCTCCCTCTCATCCGCTGCTTAAGGTCATAGAATCAGCATTGCTGACAGATGGCCATCTAGCCTATTCTTAAAAACCTCCAGGGAAGGAGCACTTACCACCTCCTGAGGAAGTCTGTTTCACTGAGGAACCGCTCTGTCAGAAAGTTCTTCCTAAAGTCTAGACGCAAACTCTTTTAATTTCAACCCGTTGGTTTTGGTCCAACCAATGATATAAGTATTAATGCTGCTTATGGTATTGTTTCATAGATGTACTATTTGTTGCTATAGATAAGGGCGCCTAGTTTTGATGCTGTTTATAGCTGTATATTTTATTGCTGAATATCTATGTTTTTTAATTGTTTAATTAAGGTCGTTAGCCACTCGGAGCCTGGCTTGGCAAGGAAAGGGCAGCCTATAAATCAAATTAAATCAAAATCAGCAGACTGCAGTAATCAGCTGGCAGTCAGTTTTTCTCGTCTCCACTTTGTTGTATCTCAAAAGGCCAAAAAAAAAAAAAGAAAAACCATCCATGTAATATCTTTTACTAGGACCAACCCAACAACACATAACGGTGTGTGAGCTTTCGAGTTCCCCAGAATTCTTCATCAGGCCAGATGTTACAAAATGAAAAAGAGGAGAGAAAACAGATATTTCTGGTCATCATGCTCTTAAGACCCTCTGATGCCAGGATACAGTGGGACTTTTGACAGGCAAAGGACATAAAATCAAGAGGCCATAAAACAAAACTCCATAGCAACAACTGCTACCATATATGTCATTGGGTTGGTCCTAATAAAAGTATTACACGGATGGTGTTTTTGGATTTTTGAAGAAGAAGAAGAGTTGGTTTTTATATGCCGACTTTCTCTACCACTTAAAGGGAGAATCAAACTGGCTTACAATCACCTTCCCTTCCCCTCCCCACAGCAGACACCCTGTGAGGTAGGTGGGGCTGAGAGAGCTGTGACTAGCCCACTGTCACCCAGCTGGCTTCATGTGGAGGAGTAGGGAAACCAACTCGGTTCACCAGATTAGAGTCCACCGCTCCAAACCACTGCTCTGAACCACTACACCACGCTGGCGCTTTATATTTAGACCAACACGGCTGAAAATAACTTGTCTACCTGTATGATACCTAAATTCAGCCAGTCAAGAGACATCTGTGACATTTGGAAGCAAATGGAATCAGCAAGAGAGTATGAATGTTAAAATGCAACACAACGTAATCACTACCTAATTTGACTTTAATGACTATATATACACACCTTGTTACCATCACAAATTCATCTCCTAAACACAGTGACTTTCAAGCGATTTCTATTCCTCTTTTTTCCAAAAAGGGACTTGAGTCTTGCAGGATAAAGGGGAATGGTTAGGGAACATGGGGGGAATTGCTGCTATGGAATTCAGTTCTTTTATTGCCTCTTCTTGTCTGGAGGGAATGAAGCCTGTACTCTGGCTATCGAACGGTGAGATACACGGAGGCCAGAGGAAGAGGAGGAAACGGAGAGGGTCAACTGAGGTGGATCATCTGCCAGCAGTGTCTTGGTGTCTTAGTTCCAGCATCTTCAGTGAGCTGATGTGGAAAAAATTGCTAGCTTCGGAGACGGTGCTACTGGCTTTCGTTATCCAGAAAAGAAAAGACGACTCAGAGCAAAGCAAACAGGAATCTGGAAAATGCTTACTTGAGGTGAAGGCTAGAAAAAAAGAAAATGGGCTATTTTCATTTAATTGGTGTGGGATTGCCATCTCCCTTAGTAAAGTAACATTAAAAACATAAACAAGAAGGTATACCTGCTTAACAAATTGTCAGGTGAATTAACTATATTGTACCTTTAATTCCTGAAGACTGGGGAACAGCATGTATTTCCCACAAGAGCTGGCCATACACATTTCGCCCCTGAAGTTAAACGCCCAAAATAATAACCTTTTTGTTCAGAGGGACATCCATTAAGATGGAGGCAAGAAAATAGCATCTATTGTGGCATTGGCTGCCTGAGAACCAGCGTGGTCTAGGGGTTAAGAGCAGCAGATCTGGAGAACCAGGTTTGATTCCCTGCTCCTCCACATGAGCGGCAGACTCTAATCTGGTGAACCAAATTGGTTTCCCCACTCCTCCACATGAAGCCTGCTGGGTGACCTTGGGCTAGTCACAGTTCTCTCTGAGCTCTCTCAGCCCCACCTACCTCACAAGGTATCTGTTGTGGGGAGAGGAAGGGAAGGTGATTAAAAATACTGGTATGGAAGGAGGAATCACTGAGGGGATGCCAGAGCCTCCACAGATGACCGTGGTGGTCGGGTAGTATGTTGTAAAGAACACAGGGCCACCCTTGCTAGATTAGATCAAGCATCCATATTCGTTTCAGACATTGTAATGATACATAGTGGGAAACTATCAACCATGCATAACTGAAGTAGTCCTCCAGCCCAAATTCCACCCTCTCCAGGCTCCACCCCCAAATCTCCAGGAATTTCCTCACCCAAAGTTGGCAACCCAGTTTGCTTCTCACAGCTAGCCTCCTACCCCACACTGGCTCCGTGCCATGTGGCTTCAGGATATCAGCCTCCTTCTCACCGTTGCAGATTAAAGATTCCACTGCTTCAGCCTACCCTAAGGGGTTTTGCTTTTGATGACCCTTTAATGGCCTCCAACAAACCAGCTACTGTCAGGGAGAAGGGGAAGATTCCCAAGGCAGAAACCCTGAAAACTTTTTATCCATTACGCCACTGCCTATAACGGGGGTCCACAATCTTCTTGATCCTGTGGGAGCCTTTGGAATTCTGACACAGTATGGTGGAGTTGCCAATCTCCAATTGAGCTCCAGATCACAGAGATCATTTCCCCTGCAGAAAACGGCTGCTTTTGAGGGAGAACTCTATGGCGTTGTGCCCTGCTGAGGTCCTGTCTTCTTCCTCCTCAAACCCTGCCCTCCCCAGGCCCCACCCCCATAATCTCTGGGTATTTCCCCACCCAGAGCTGGCAACCCTAGTGGGGATTGAGGGTTAGGTTTGCCAACCACCAGGTAGTATCAAAATAGACATGTCTGTGTCATATATCTTAGCAAAGGTAAGTATATTTTCAATCAAAGGTTCTCATACAAATGGTATTATAATACAAAATGTATTATAATACAAAATTGCTAAGATATATTATTGTAACATTACAGTGATACACCATCTTTGGAGTATTGATATTGAATATATGGTACTTTTGTATTTTGATTCCCGTTATATGTTGGGCTATTTTCATGTTAGTGAATTTCTGTGTGTTTTTGGATTCAACCTCCAGGTAGTGGCTGGAGATCTCCTGCTACTACAACTGATCTCCAGGCGAGAGATCAGTTCCCCTGGAGAAAATGGCCGCTTTGGCAATTGGACTCTATGGCATTGAAGTCCCTCCCCACCCCAAACCCCACCCTCCTCAGGCTCCACCCCCAAAATCTCCAGGTATTTCCCAACCCGGACCTGTCAACCCTAATTGAGGTTATATATAACTCTAATAGTAACTGTTCAACATTTCAGGCAGACGCTTTGTTTAACAAGATGCCTTTTAACCTTCGCAGGCAATCAGAAGCCCTGCTGGGCAAAAGCCTCATCCAGCTCTGCCCATTTCCTAAAAGCACTTGCTGGGCACCAGAAAAGGTGCCGGCAGGTGCCATGGCTCCCCTGGCACCATGTTGGAGACCCATTTTGGCTCAGAAATTGGAATAGATACTTTCTCTCAGACCTCCAACCTTAATCCTTCCAGGCTCTCTTCCTCTCTCCCCCCTCCCAACCCTGACACTATGGCCATTTATTCATGGTCAGTTTTGATGCTCACTCAAAGCTCTTTTTTAAAATGCGACTTTAAAAATGCCTATTCATGGTCCCAATGCAAAAGGAGAAATTCCACCCCCACCACTCGCCTGCTCCTTGGTTCCTGTCTGCATAGTCATTAGCATGTGCATAGCTAATGAGCTCCTGTTGTTTTGCATGTTTTTTTGAGGAGGATTCTTCGGGGCAAAAGCCAAAGATTGTGTTAAGTGAGCTCTTTAGTAATGCAAAGCCGGTCTGCGCCAGCTTCGCAGTCACTTCTGGAATGATGGTTCAGCATGTAAAATTCAAAGAAATATGCGGGGCAATTCAGCCTGGAACGCGCTGCTAATTACCATGAATAAATGGCCTATGACACTTTCAGGGAAACTAAACTAACTTCCTTGAAAAACATAAAATTGAATGTTAAGCTGTGAAAAGAGCAGCCAAAATCTAGGCCAAGGGCCTGGAATTCAGGAACCCGCCTCATAATATGCAAATTGAAGCAAACACTTTATTTGTATAATTCTACTGATCCTGGAATGAGGACAAAGAGCTAAATGGGGCATTCAAGTTCAACTTCAGAAATTGAGCCCCCCTCTCTCCCCACATGATCTGAAATTTCACCAGCATGAACACCAAATTTTGCAATTGGCTGGAATTAGAGAGTACACGCAGTACTGTTTTTACTGGGCCTGACCCTGGTGACAGAACAAAATAAGCTGCAGCAGCCTAAACACTTTGGCCTTTTATGCACGGTCTGTTTCTGCTGGATCCGCTGCTCTCAAACTGCATAGTATTTAGCCAAATTCTCAAAACACTGTGCACAGGGGCTTTTTGCCCTGAAGAAATTCCAGGAGTGGCTTGCGATCAGTTATGCATCCCCAGTGAAAATGTGGAGCTTCTAAACCTTGTGAGTCCCTCCCCCCTGAAAACGCTGCTTTGTAATTGGATGTGGAATATATTTCTTTGAAATAGATCACCAGCCCCTGCCAGCCCCGGATCAGGATTCTTTCATTTGATCTGAACTGAGTGGCCATTTTACAGCCAAAGCAGAGAAGGGTTCAGACAACCCCTCCCCCAGTTTGTTTCTGCATAACTCAGTGCAGGGGTCATAAGAACTTAAAAACACTCTGATGGTCATTCCATCAATAGTTTTGCACTCGCAAAAAAAAGGTTTTCATGTCTATAAGAGGATGCATATAAGGGGAGGGAGGCAAATCAGCCTGGCTCTGTTCCATCCTGCTGAGAATTGAAACTGACCCACACTCTCTGTGAAACTGACCATAGGTTGTTTGTGATTATTTCAGGGTTCTCTCAACTGTTCCATCTGAAACTGACCCACACTCACTGTGAAACTGACCAGATAAGCAGCCTGAAGGTATTGCAGCGTTATTCTCTCACCAGTGCACTTGCAAATGGCTTCGAGGAGAGGGGTTGGATGAGGGGGACAGACACATGGGAGGGAGAAGCGAGAATGGACGTGGGGAGAAAAACCCAAAGTGACAAGTATGCTCAGGACCAACTTTTGATTTGGGACTGAGGCAAACTTTAAACTTGGGGTTAAACAGCATCCTGAAAACACAGGGGAAACACAAGGGGAGAACTAGATTACTTCTAAAGGTCAGAAAATACATGCACAATTAAAACAAGAAGTTGTAGGGGGAGTGACCGCAACGGGAACAACCCGTGCATAACAGGCAAAATGGAAACAAAGGCTCATTTCCCTTCATAGAATGTGAACACATGGGAATAGTGCAAATATTTATGGTCGATGTAGGAAGGTGGTGTCTGAACTGTAGGAGAGAAGAAACACCTGCCCAAGCAGGAGAAGAGTAGGGTTGCCAATCACCAGGTGGTGGCTGAAGATCCCCTGCGATTACAACTGATCTCCAGCTGATAGAGTTCAGTTCACCTGGAGAAAACGGCTGCTTTAGAAGGTGGACTCTATGGCATTATACCCCACTGAAGTTCCTCCCCTCCCCAAACCCCAGCCTCCTCAGGCTCCACCCCCCAAATCTCCAGGTATCTCCCAACCCAGAGTTGGCAACCCTAAGAGGCATCTTGGAGCCCCATCCATTTGCAGGCTGATGGGAAAAGGGGTACAAAGAAAGAACTGCTTATCCTAGGAACTCCAGACTTATGGGGTAGGT
Organism: Euleptes europaea; assembly: GCF_029931775.1. Classification (NCBI taxonomy): domain Eukaryota; kingdom Metazoa; phylum Chordata; class Lepidosauria; order Squamata; family Sphaerodactylidae; genus Euleptes; species Euleptes europaea. The sequence goes on from NC_079329.1 coordinate 29,761,320, forward strand.
GGGTGTACGTGTATGCATGCATGCCCTTTTCATCTTTCTGCCTAAGGCCCGTTACCACCTTGACTCCAGCGAGAGATGTATTGTTCAGCTTGCCAAGAACAGTTCTCTCTTTCCCAGCTGCTGGAGCGTGATTAACAGGAACTGACAGGGCCTGTCAGCCAGGTGGGGGAAAGAAAGTACGAACTGGCAGGTCGGTGCAGAGCAGAAGCAGCAGAGGGATAGCCGTGCATAGTTGCGCATGTAGAGGGGCACGGCTGTCACCTCTCACAATCGCAGGACCGAGGACAGCCGGAAGGTTAACAAAAGAGGGCTTCATGCACCCCCACCCCCCAAATTCAAATTTTGTAAGAATGCATTAGATAACACATTGGCATACAAATCCCAGTTGTGCTGGGAGGGGCTGTGGCTGAGTGGTAGAGCATCCGCTTGGCATACAGAAGTTCCCAGGTTCAATCCCTGGCATCTCCAGTTAAAGGAAGTAGGCAAGTAGGTGATGTGAAAGAACTCTGCCGGAGACTCTGGAAAGCCGCTGCCAGTCTGAGTAGACTATATTGACTTTGATGGACCAAGGGTCTGATTCAGTATAAGGCAGGTTCAGGTGTATTCAAACTTGCATGGTTTTTGCAGTCAGTGTAACATCAAGGGAGGGTTTGGGCGCATGAACTGGCCAATCGCAGACCTGTTACCAAAGATGGGACTTCACCCTTTCATGCTAACGCTTTTCAATAGAAGCATATTCGTTGATCAAGTCATACTAGCAAATTTTAAACCCTTCAATTTAAGCAAAGGCCTAAGTCAGGTACAGACTTATTCATGTATCAGAAGCTTGGACATTGTAACTTCTGGTTCGTGCATCTGGTTCTGAAAAAACGCTTTACATTCTTTCACGATGCGCCACCTGGCTTCAAGTCTGACCTCCTGCTTCCCATCTCAAATCACAAAATCACACAAGGTTGGAAGTGACCACAAGGGCCATCGAGTCCAACCCCCCGCCATGCAGGATCCCACAATCAAAGCACTCCCGGCAGATGGCCATCCAACCTCTGCTTAAAGACCTTCAAAGACGGGGACTCCACCATCCTCCAAGGAAGCACATTCCACCGTCGAACTGCCCTCACCGTCAGAAGGTTCTTCCTAATGTTTAGGTGGAATCGCTTTTCTATTAGTTTAAATCCATTACTCCGTGTCCTAGTCTCTGAAGCAACAGAGAACAAGCTAATTCCCTCATTAACATGGCATCCCTTCAAATATTTAAACATGGCTATCATGTCACCCCTTAACCTTCTCTTCTCCAGACTATACAAAGGTCCTTAAGTCTCTCCTCATAGGGCATGGATTCGAGACCTTTGACCATTCTGGTCGCCCTCCTCTGGACACGCTCCAACTTGTCAACATCCTTCTTAAATTGTGGAGCCCGAAACTGGACACAGTATTCCAAGTGAGGTCTGACCAATGCAGAATACAGTGGTAGTATTACTTTCCTTGATCTAGGCACAATACTCCTGTTGATGCAGCCCAGAATTGCATTGGTCTTCTTAGCCGCCATATCTCACATGTTAAGGTCCTCCTCAAGATCTGCACCCACACCTACCGATGTGAGGTGGGTGGCAACCAAACACATGGGCTGTTCAGTGGTAGCACCTCACATGTGGACTGCCCTTTCACTTTCATCTCTTTTAAACACCAGACCCAAATGTTTGTTTTTACCCAGGATTCTAAATTTAGAGGTTGAACTTTTCAAATTATTTTTACAATCGGCTTCTAACTCGAGAACCATTTTATGAGATTCATTTCAGGCTGTTAAGTGTTTCTGAACTGGTTTTATGTTCTGGCTGGATTTTTGTGATGTTATGCCAGGGTTTTTTTGATGTTTTTGTGATGTTATGCCCATGGCACAGAGTGGTAAGCTGCAGTACTACAGTCCAAGCTCTGCTCATGACCTGAGTTCGATCCCAACGGAAGTTGGTTTCAGGTAGCCGGCTCAAGGTTGACTCAGCCTTCCATCCTTCCGAGGTCGGTAAAATAAGTACCCAGCTTGCTGGGGGTATAGGGAAGATGACTGGGGAAGGCACTGGCAAACCACCCCGTAAACAAACGTCTGCCTAGTAAACGTCGGGATGTGACGTCACCCCATGGGTCAGGAATTACCGGGTGCTTGCACAAGGGACCTTTACTTACTTTCACTTATGCCGGTTTATGATTTTATTGTGTTATATTTTTAGTAAGCTGCCTCAAGCTGGCTCTCCGGAGAGGCAACGTATGAATTTTCCATCTAAATATGTTGTCAATTGGGTTGAGGACATCATACATCAGGAGAGATGGTTATATACAAGAAGGGTGAACAAGGGCCGAGAGCTAGAGGATGGTGAAAAGCACACAAGACTTGGGAGGGATTGAAATTAGTGAGCACAAAACTATCATCATGACTCAATGCACATGAAAGCACAGGAAAGGAGAACGAAGGCCTTTTGTGCAGGGATGCTTCTTTTTGATTATGCACTCCTTTTCCGCCCGTCAGAGGTCACCTCATTCTTCCCGCGTGTTCTGCCCGTGTTTTCCATAGGGTTGTCAACCTCCAGGTACTAGCTGGAGATCTTCTGCTATCACAACTGATCTCCGGCCGAAAGAGATCAGTTCACCTGGAGAAAATGGCCACTTTGGCAACTGGACTCTATGGCATTGAAGTCCCTCCCCTCCCCAAGCCCCGTCCTCCTCAGGCTCCTCTAGGGTTGCCAGGTCCCTCTTCTCAAGTGGTGGGAGATTTTGGGGGCGGAGCCTGAAGAGGGCGGGGTTTGGGGAGGGGAGGGACTTCAATGCCATAGAGTTCAATTGCCAAAGCGGCCATTTTTCTCCAGGTGATCTGATCTCTTATCGGCTGGAGATCAGTTGAATTAGCAGGAAGGAGATCTCCTGCTACTACCTGGCAGTTGGCAACCCTAGGCTCTGCCCCCAAAAACCTCCTGGCAATGCTAGTTTCCAGATGCTGTTTTAAGCCAGAATCTGGAAAATGCGAGCAAAATGCACGAGGACAGCAAGGTACCTCTTACGAGCCGAAAAGGCATGCATAATCAGAAGGGACCCCTGAAACAGCTGGCGGGGGTAACTGCGAAGATACGTCCCTGCATAAAAGGCCTAAGTAAAGGCTCACCTAGAGAAAAAGGCAGGAGACAGAGCGGGGAGGTTCCTTTTCTCCAGTGATGTCTCACCAGTGCAAATAATTTCAGCCTCAGAAGCGATCATTTACTCAAAGCCAAAGGTCAGGTGTGTGTTTTCCTCACAAGGCAAACAGCAGCTGGCTGTGTGCGTGTGTGGATTTGCAGAACAAACAGCAAAGAGGAAGGTTCACCCTCCTGTCCCTGTCGTGCGGTCCTAATCCAATCCTCGGATGCTTAAAACACACACACACACACACACACACACACAGCGAGTTGGACCCCAAGTCACACTTATGAGCTAACCAACCATAGAAATTATCCTTTGCAACACATGGGGTGTGTTCTAAATGAATTTAGCATTTAGAATTCATAAGCAAGTCACTTTTCTGGCTTTTACTTCTGGTTAAATATGCAATGGATCATTGCTCTGCAGCTTGAATGAAGCTTTGCCCAGAGGTTGGTTATCAGGACAAAACATTCCGTATTTAAAAGAACAGCTCTCATGAAAAACCGCCATACTCATGACCGCCAACTTTAGTTTTGTCCCCAACATGTAGAGGAAAAGGATTGGGGTTGAGAGGGCACGGGAGAAATATGGGTAGTTAGTTGCTAAATGATAAGCTGCACACTCAAAATTTCAGCAGGCTCCAATCTGCTGCATATTTCTAGCATGTGGATGTTCAGGTTCTCTCCATGCTCTTTGGTACCTGTGTGAATTTGTACAATTGTTTAAGCGTTCCACTGACCTGAACTGCGTTTAATGTCCTGTTTAAAAGAAAAATTGACTCAGCCACATGAGTTCACGCGAGGAAGAGAACGCACAACATTTAACTTTAACTTTACTGTAGCTCTGCACTTTTCAGGTGATAAAAGAACTTCACATTAATTAGTGTGGTGAAGTGGTCCAGAGAGTTGGGCTAGGATCTGGGAGACCCGGGTTCAAATCTCTACTCACGCTCTGGAAGCTCGCCTGGTGATCTTGGGCCAGTCATACTCTCTCACCCTAACCTACCTGACAGGGTTGTCGTGAGGATAAAATGGAGGCGAGGAGAACAGTGTAAGCTGCTTTGGGGGCCCCATTGGGGAGAAAGATGGGGTACAAAGTTATCTATTTAATATATACCCTGCACTCTGTCCCCACAGGGAACTCAGGACTTACAACATTTAAAAATACAATAAATGCAAATAAACAAATACAATAAATAGAGAAATCAAACCAATTAAAGCATCAACTCAACAACAAATGACTCAAAGGAATTAATAACAACCGGACAGCTCCCTGGTTTGTAACGCTAACTAAAGGCCGCATGATACAAAGCAGTCTTGCATGCTCTATGGAATGCTGGAAGATCCGGCAGGGTGCAAACTTCCCCGGGGAGCTGGTTCCAGAGAAGGGGCAACCACCGAAAATGCCCTTGCCCTGGTGGCTGACAAGTGGGCAATTCGTGGGCTGGGCGAGGATGATCAAAGGAGGCAAGGGGGGGTCATACTGGGGGAGGCGGTCCTGCAGGTAGGACAATCCTAAAGCATTTAGGGCAGGGGTGTCGAACTCAATTGTTATGAGGGCCAGATATGACATAAATGTCACTTGGTGGGGTCAGGCCATTCCCAGATATTGTGTGTGTGTGTGTGTGTGTGTGTGTTTGACTCGGCTGGTTTGTGGTCCAGATAAGAGCTCTCAAGGGGCCGGATCTGGCTCCCGGGTCTTATGTTTGACGCCCGATTTAGGGCTTTATAGGTCAAATGAAGCAAATACATATTTCAGCAACTTTCATACCGCTCCCCTGCAAGGTAGGCCCTTTTGTTAGCCCTCTTATTGTCAATTTTCCCATAGTTCAAAAGTTCACTCCTGCCCAGGCACAGATAATACACCCCGCACCTATACTCTCCATATTCTTCTTCCTACCCAAACACAACAAATTAAAAATAGGTGCCTCTTTCCCTCACCTTTTGGCTGCTGGAAAGCTATTTAGTTCAGCAAGATCCATTTTTCCCTTTGGGATTAAGCTCCAACTTCGCACTTTGGTAGCACTTCTCCCTTCCTCCTTTTCTGTCTTGAGAACTCCTACCAGACACGTGTCGAGCAACTTTCCAGGTAAAATTTAACAGCTCAGTTTTAGGAATACACAAGTAGCATGAGAATTATCCCCTGCACCATTAGAGAAACTTGTACTGAACAATTTTCAAAAGCTTGGCTTGTGAAACACTGGACAGCCATAAAGTTCTCAAAGATTCATCATGCCAGAGAGAGAAACTCCTCTGCTCTAACTCTTCATAATACAAAAATAATCTTTTGGACATGAGTCTGGTTTTTCTCTTTTAAGCGACCAGCAACTAAACAAGACATCTTTTATTACCTTTACAATCTTTTATTAAACAAAGAAGAGATTCTTTTTATTAAGCAAGACAGTAAAAAATAAAGGCGTAAGATAATTAAACCTACAGTAACTATGTACACGCAAGCTAACATTAAGAGTTTCTAGCATTACTTATTCATATTATAATTGTTTAGAACAAATCAGGTTTTAAGCTTTTTGTCTCTGCTTTCAGGGATTAACAAAAAAGAAGAGTTGGTTTTTATATGCCGACTTTCTCTACCACTTAAGGGAGAATCAAACCGTCTTGCAATCACCTTCCCTTCCCCTCACAGCAGACACTCTGGGAGGTAGGATGGGCTGAGAGAGTGTGACTAGCCCAAGGTCACCCTGCTGACTTCATATGGAGGAGTGGGGAAGCAAATCCAGTTCACCAGATTAGCATCCACCACTCACGTGGAGGAGTGGGGTATCAAACCCGGTGCTCCAGATCAGAGCCCACCGCTCCAAACCACTGCTCTTAACCACACCACCACCACCAAAGTACCCAATATCTCACCAAGCAATCTTAATCTCTGCTTTCCGAGACCTCCAGCCAGGGATATGTGATTTGCTTTTCGCAGGAGTGCTTATTCATAGAGAAAATTATCACTCTTGTTTTTCTCTGTTTGGTTCTTTTATCATAACCAATGGGGCAAGGCACCACAGTTTCCAGGCATTCGAATGCCAGAATGCTGAAAAATTCCTATAACTGTACTGCTGCCCACTCACTGCACATGTGAACAAACCCATATACCACAGATATTAAAAGTTGGGAGTGTATTGGCAAGAAGAGGCTTGGAAGCATGAGAAAGGGAAGAGACTAAGATAGCCATTAATTATAAGTTATTAATATTAGTCACAGGCCATTAACAACCTTTCATTGGAAAAAGCAGCGCTAGTCTTCTTCCTGATGAACTAATTTTAGCTAAAACTACCCAATTATTCCCCTACCCCAAAAGTGTTCATTTCTTGAATCATTTGCTTTATATGTAATTGTGAGAGCATGTGAATACATGCAAAAAGGGGAGGGGGACCTTTTAAAATCCCTTGGTATGCAAAAAGAAAAAACTTTTAAAAGAGCCTAATTCCCTTGTAACATTGCCTTTCGCCCATTTTCTGGTTCATAGCATGCTGTGTTTATGCACAAAGGAAATGGCCTCCACTTTCCTGCATCAGCTTTTTTTCCATGAGTGGTTGTGCCAGAGAAACCGCTTCTAAGCATGTTGCTTATTCCCCCCCACCCCAAGTAAATACAAATTAACCACCCAAACACTTACAGAAGACACAGGGTTTAAAACTATGCTGAGGCTGAAATTTAGCCAGTTGATGACGGGTCTTACTGCTAGAAGAACAGACGGTGTGTGCAGTTCGAAGTAAAACAACATATGCTAGCTCAGGATATAAACTGGAAGGGAAAAGTAATTTTAAAGTTTGTGCCTTTTAAAAAAAAGAGAAAACAAAGGAAAAGGGGCAAGTATCTGGAAACAGATTAATATAGTACCCACTGAGTCATAACAAGCAGGCAGGCAACCTCCCCTAATAGAATTATAAGAAAAGGTAGGGTTGCCAACCTCCAGGTACTAGCAGGAGATCTCCTGCTATTATGACTGCTCTCCAGCTGATAAGAGATCAGTTCACCTGGAGAAAATGGCTGCTTTGGCGAGGACAGCCGCACACTCCTAGAGCCAGGGACCACCAACAGGTTGTTATCTGTAGACCCTTCGGGGGGTGTACCAGGAGAGACAAACCCTTGGCTGATGCTACCCGGAACGTTTTCAAGGATCAATTTGCTTTGATCGCAGGTCCCAAGTTCCATCAGAGGATGACGGAAGTTCTCTCTTGAAAGAGAGGGCTTCTCATGGGTGGCAAATATGTTCCATAGTTTCCAAAGCATGTTTGCCATGGGTTGTTGATATCCGAGGGGTTTTCCCCCTACAGCAAACATGGTAAATGCGATGATGCATCTTTGAACACCTGTGTACTTGTGGCTCCCCTAAGCAAGTACATAGAGGGCTTAAAGACACACGTCACTCAACCGCGATAGTTTTTGCTGTGGGGAAAACAGTGTAATCATGCCAAATTGGGTTGCTGTGTAAAGCACTGAGCTGCTTTGGCTAGTGGCAGTGCTTAAAAGGTAGGATTCTAGATACCCGACCATTCTCCAAGTAGCTTTCATTACTTTCTACTTCCGTAATTCCATTTTTTGCATAGTTTATGACATACACTTCTGATACTTCTTCTAATTTTTGCGATCCTAATCCTCCTGCATCATTTGTTGGGTGTTTCGTGCTATTTGATTGTACACCGTGTAACCCGCACTGTGTAATCTGTGTAGCCTCCGCAAGAAAGGCGGGCTAGAAACCAAGTAAATAAAATAAATAAAACTCAAATGGCTTTTACTCCGACAGAAGAGCCACTTAAGTTGGAAAGAGCCTCCTTAGACTGAAGGAATGCTTCAAATTTGAGTCAAAAGGTGGGGGATAAATATTTTAATTAATAAACAAGTAACTTTGCTCAGTGGAGTGGTAAGATAATGGAAGGATCCCTACGGCATTAGCTTGAGCGGGCAATGCCTAGTGACATTTCAGAACCCAAAACAAGGGGTTCTGTTAAGAATTAAGTGTTCAGGAGACAAGGTTTCCACATCCTGTGTAACTGTTTCCCTTCTTTCTACAACCAGCAGAATGCAGCAGTATGCAGCATAAAGTCCGCTTATGTACTTTACGTAACAGAGACAGTCTTGAAGAATCCAGATTGTGTGCAGGTGTGTGTCAGTAGCACAGAATTTGGGTTTACCTTCATGCAGAACGATGACACTGCTTGAGTCTCGCATTCACATGTCTGTTCTACGTAAATGGTCGTAACGTGCGGCAGACAAGAACCCCAGGGGCGGAACGGTGAAGTTAAAACGGACCCAGAGCAAGCCGAGCTCTTTGCCGTGCTACAAAGCTAGCGATGCAGCCACAACCACCATGCGCGTTGGCAACACGGCAGGAGGGGACGGATTGGGTAGCTGACGCCAGCCAGCCTTGCCGCCGAAGCATCTGAGCCGCGGGCCCTGAGGCACGACTCAGCGTGTTCTTCACCACCACCGGCACTCTGGGGCAGCAGCCCAACTGGAAATTTCCCTGTAACTTAAATGGCCAGTCCATCCCTATTAAGCACTACCGTCCTTTCCCCAGCAAAAGAATAATTGCTGACAAGTTGTAACTACATGGGAAAAAATAATAATTCTACCGCCTCCGGGTTCTGGGAACTCCTCTAGCTCATGAGCTGATGAGTGGAGCGATCTAAACAAATAGTCATCTCGCTTTTTAACCATGCAATTGACTAAAATTAAAATGTGTGCGTGTTTTTGCCATCGAGTCAGAGGCGATTTATGGCGAAAACAGTACGGGGTCAAGGTAAGAGATGTTCAGAGGTGGTATGCCATTGCCTGCCTCCTCGTCAGGATCCTGGTATTCCTTGGAGGTCTCCCATCCAAATACTTGCCAGGGGGTGAGGCTGAGTGTGTGTGTCTGGCCCAAGGTCACCCAGCAAGTTTCTGTGGCAGAGTGGGGGATTCGAACCTGGGCTTCGCAGATCCTAGTCCGAAACCTTAACCACTACACCACGCTGGCTCTCTAAAATTAAAATACACATGTACAATACCAATACCTCACTATGGGTTTCTTCGTGAGATACTGGAGAAAATGTGATATCCCTTGCAAACCTAATTATTTGGTCGCCGTGTGTGAAAAATCTGCAACCCAAGCTACCTTAAACCAGCGGCAGAGCATCTGCTTGGCATGCAAAAGGTCCCAAGTTCAATCCCCGGCATCTCCAGTTAAAAGGGCCAGGCAAGTAGATGATGTGGAAGACCTCAGCCTGAGACCCTGGAGAGCTGCTGCCGGTCTGAGTAGACAATACTGACTGTGATGGACCAAGGGTCTGATTCGGTATATGGCAGCTTCATGTGTTCAAGAGGAAAGGTGGAGTAAAAATATTTTGATTAAAAAATTATTCCTTCTCAAGTCCCACCTCTTCCATGAAGCCTTTTAGGGTGGTGGTGGGGAACTCTTAGCCATTCCTTACAGATTCTCCCTTCCCATTAAAAAAAACAGGTTGCAAACCTAGCCACCTTGAACCAAGACGAAAGGAGGAGTAAAAATATTTTAAATAAAAATATTTCAATTTAAAAATTACTCCTCCCTCAAGCCCCACCTATTCGAGGAAGCCTTTTTTTCGGGGGGGGGAGGGGGTAACAGACCTTTGGCCATTCCTTACAGATTCTCCCCTCACACACACACACACACACACACACACACACACAAACACACCCAGGCTGCAGATACAGAAAATACAACCAGCCTTTGTGTTGTAAGAGCAGGCAAGGTAGTTCTATAACACAATTCAAACCATAAACTGAAATTGGTTGTGGCAGTGGAAGGGACCACTGTGGGTTTTTTTCGGGGGGGGGGGGAGGGAAGACACGGTGATATTCAAGTTTTTCTACACAGATGCTGAGGCCCCTGCTATTCTCTGCTTTAATGGACCCTGCAGCAAAGCCAAGGGAAATAATCCCGCTTCCCAGACCGACCTTTCCTTCGGACGGGGCCCCTGATCACCGAGTCCTCAATGACGGCACAGCCAGTCCCACCGGCAGCTGCACGGCCACCGGGAAAGGCACGTGCGACTGTCACTCCTCCTTTCCAGATGTTGCTGCTGCTGCAATTTCCTCCTTTTACAGGGGCAGAGCTCTTTGTTACTCTGTAAATTACCGCGTACGCACCGCATTACTTCGATCAAACACCCCTAAGTTCCCACATGCCTCGTACCCATAACATAAAAAAAGAACCAGTTCATTTGCTTTGCGGGGTGTTGGGTTTAAGTTTTTATTTGTTATTTTTTCTTTTCTTTAGCTTTGGTCTATACAAAAAAACCCTTAGAGAAATAATAATAAAATTTTCTGAAGTACATTTGCAGCTGCATCGATCCCTTTTCCAGTGGAAGCCTCAAGCCATCACGTTGAGAGAGCCGCTTTTTAAAAATGCATTAGAAGAGGGGAGGAAGGAAGGGACGCCGGGGAGGGAGAAAAACACGCCAGTCACCAGGGAAATCCGGGGAGGGGAGGAAGAGAAGGCAGGTTGAGTTCTAAAAAAATGTGCCAAGAGGTGGTCGGCAGAAGGAGAGCTTTCTTAAAGAAATGGATAATGTTCTTTGTAGGAGGGCCTTGATTGGGGCACCGTCGGGACTAAACAAAATGAGAAATGTGCACAGCCTGGCGAACTAACAACCCCACGGGCTGTCTTTACTCTTTTAAGACACCAGAAAGTAAAAGGCCAAGGATTAGCAACTTTTCTATTTTATTCACTTCCCTAATCAGCAAGAACTAGAAGTGCAAACAAGGAAAGGGGGGAAACAGCAAAGAGGTGGTCTTGCACTACATATGGGGGGATTAGTATGTATTCGTTTGAAAAATAAAATACTCTTATGAAGATCCCATAGCAGTTTGAGAATGTTGTCCAATTTTAGGAAAGCTGGGTGTGAGAAGAGGGGAGGAGAAGAAAGATTGATTAGAGATGGGAAGAGGGGAATCGCAAAGGGCGGGGGGAGAGACCGCTGGTAGAAAGGTATTACATTGTTGTTAGAAACGATCCCGCATATGGGGTTGGGGGTATCTTTCCCACAGGCCCGCAGGAGGGAAAACTTTTTTTTTTTAGAAAATAAAACCTCTTCGCAGGGAAAGGAAGAGTCCGTCATCTTTCTCAGGCACTTCTGTCTCCCAAGTGCCCCGGACTCGAGCACTGCCCTCTTCTGTGTTGAGAAAACATCTGTGAGATGAGGAGAAAAGGCAAGAGTCAGATTCATGGGACAGAGAGGATCGCTAAAACCCAGGCTCCCCCAGTGCCTCCTGCAGAGCAGCCGAGTAAGTGCCAGACCTCTCAGCGGAGACAGATAATGTGACCATCTTCGCTCTTGAAGGAGAGAGGCATTTATTTTTGCCCAGGGATAATGGCATCATCAGGCCTGAAGAAGCCCCGCTTCGCTCCTCATGCACTAACTTGCATATGCCAAGGAGAGACTTCACTGTCTTATAGCCCCTGCACCAAGCAGAAATTGCTTCCTAGACAAAAGCAGCTTTGGAAAACTGCTACTGAACAAGAAAAGAGGGAGTAGGAGTAGTAATTGGTTTTTATACCCCACTTTTCTCTACCTTTAAGGAGTTTAAGGCCTACAGTCGCCTTCCCCTCCCCACAAGAGACATCTTGTGAAGTAGGTGGGGCTGAGAGAGTTCGCAGAGAACTGTGACTAGCCCAAGGTCACCCACCTGGGAGCCAGCGTGGTGTAGTGGTTAAGAGCGATGCTTTGGAGCAGTGGAGTCTGATCTGGAAAACCGGGTTTGATTCCCCACTCCTCCACGTGAGCGGCAGAGGCTAATCTGTTGAACTGGATTTGTTTCCCGGCTCCTACACACGAAGCCGGCTGGGTCACCTTGGGCAAGTCACATTCTCTCAGCTTCGCCTACCTCACAGGGTGTCTGTTGTGGGGAGGGGAAGGGAAGGTGATTGTAAGCCGGTTTGAGTCTCCCTTAAGTGGTAGAGAAAGTCGGCATATAAAAACCAACCCTTCTTTTTCTTCTTCATGTGTAAGAGTGGGGAATCAAACCCAGTTCTCCAGATTAGAGTCCACCGCTCTTAAACACAGCACCACGCGGGCTCTGCTGGAGGGCCTTCAATGGCTGCTAGCCACAGGGAGGCCTTCATGCTTGGAAGCAGGAATCTCCCTCATTGCCAGACCCTAGGGACACAGGAGGTATCTCCCATCAATGCCTGGCTTGTGAGATTCCATGGGGCTGCTGGCTGAAGGCTGTCCTAAGACAGAGCGTGGGAACAGATGAACCTTTGGCCTGACCCAACAGCATTCTTATTCAGCTTGTGACAAGCGTGCAGAATTCTGCCGTTCGACTGAGCACTCTCACATGAACATTACCCACCACAAACACACCAACCCACACAGCCCTTGGTTTCATATTTATTGATAGCATTTCCCCCCCTCCAACGGGGACCCAGAGCAGTTTACATTAGTATTCACCCCTCTTCCACTTTGCGGTCACTACCCGCTGAGGTAGGTCAGGCTGAGAGTGAGGGACTGGTCCGGGACTGCCCAGAAAGCTTCCATGACAGATGATACAAACCTGGGTCTTCCGAATTCTAGCTTAACCACTACACCTGATCAGCATTACTATCAAGTGCTCTGTTTGTCCAAAAACAGAGACTTTGCAACCTTCTACAGATGTCCCTCATCAAACAGAGCTATTCCGCCAGGCCTAAGGTTGAGGCCAGCTACGGTTCCCTTATATATGTTGGCCTCCCCTGACCTCCACTGCTGTTATATTCCCCCCCACCCATATTCCAACTTGGAATCTTACCCATCTGCTCAACGAATGTAGCTTTAATGTTACACCTCAGAGGCGCCAGGTAACTTAAGACATTTCTGTTTGGTATGATTGTTTTATGGGGCTATTTTAAATGTTGTTTTTTAATGTTTTATCTATTTAAGGGGATGTTACACCCCTCTGTGAGCTGCTCTGAGCCCGGCCTTGGCCGGGGAGAGAGGGGTAGAAGTTGAAACAATAAATAAAATAAATAAGTTACAACTCCAAGTATCATTTCTAAATGGGTCCCTTCCCAGGCTGGCCATTCATCTTTAAATCTACAAATCTCCTGTGCACAAGAATGAGAATTAACACTCAATGGTGGTACACTCTTGTGGCTTAACAATGAATGAAGTCAGCATGGTGTGGTGGTTAGAATATTGGGTGAGGATCTAGGAGACCCAGGTTCAAATTGCCAAACTGCCATACGAACGGCGTCTGTGACCTTGGGCCAGTCAGCCTCTCTCGGCCTAACCTACCTCACAGGGTTGTTGTGAGGCCAAAACAGAGGAGTGAAGACAGATGTGTGCCATTCTGAGCCTCTTGAAGGAAGGGAAGGATAACAAAATGTACTAAGGTTAATGTTTAAAAAGGAAGTGGTGTGTAGTAGGATCACACTGGACATGACTATAGCTCCTTATCATCTGAGGAATTCCGATCCCACTGACTTAAGGTAAAGTAAAGGTCCCCTGTGCAAGCACCGGGTCATTCCTGACCCATGGGGTGACGTCACATCCCGACGTTTCCTAGGCAGACTTTGTTTACGGGGTGGTTTGCCATTGCCTTCCCCAGTCGTCTACATTTTACCCCCAGCAAGCTGGGTACTCATTTTACCAACCTCGGAAGTATGGAAGGCTGAGTCAACCTTGAGCAGGCTACCTGAAACCAACTTCTGTTGGGATCGAATTCAGGTCGTGAGCAGGGCTTGGACTGCAGTACTGCAGCTTACCACTCTGCGCCACGGTGCTCCTGACTAGCCACTTCTAAAACATGCCCATAGAGAACTTTACCTTAAGCTCTCCCGAGGAGCCCATTAGGCAAGCATGTGGTCTGCGTAGGTCGCCCTCACACCATCACTGTACGCGTCCATAGGGTACTCGCCGTCCATATCCAGGTGCATGTCCATGGGGTCATCCCCAGCATACATGGCGCGATAGCCTCCATCCAGTTCTATTAGGATCAAAACGGAGATGGTTGTACAGTGGTTGACGCCAGGGGTAAGGGGTGGCAAATACAAATGGTCCACAAATGGAATCCCAAATAGGATGTCATGCTTGTGCGAAAATCTGACCCAGAGCATTGACTCCATGGCTAAGGGTGCTCCAGTCCCCCACAGGTTTAGCACAGCTATGTGCTGCACAGAGGAGAGGATGTACGCCACAGGCATAAACAGCTTTAAAATGGGATTAGACAGATTCATAGAGAAGAGGTATATCAGTGGCTATTAGCCATGGCGACCAAAGGGAACAGTTATTTTTAAAATGTGATTTATCTCCTGTTCCACACTAAAGGCTCTGAATTGTCTCAGTGTTACTCCTCTGAAGATGCCTGCCACAGCTGCTGGCGAAACATCAGGAAAGAAAATACCAAGACCACGGTCACACAGCCCAGATAACCTACAAGAACCAATGAACTCTGACCGTGAAAGCCTTCGACAATATTTTGTCTCAATGTTATTCCCAAAAAGGATACCTGGATGTCAATGCTTGCGACCCAACCAGAAGTCAGGATCTCGGACTTTTGGGTCTTTCTGATTTCGCTCAAGTCCTAGAAAAGTCACAGTTTCCCCTGGAAAACTCAAGCCGTGGAAAAGCAGACTTGACAACTTAAACCAGGTAGAGAGGCCAAACCGACCCAGATACTTTTGTGGCAATATGGCTTCCCTTCCTTATTCCAGATTGAGCAAAGACCATAATAGTTTTAGTACACTATCCCATTTTATTGTATTAAGGAAGACAATTGCTACTAGTAGTATTACCAAGGTAAATAAGAATATATTTTTTCTCTTGTTACTTACCATCTGCATATGGCTCGTGAATGGGGATCATACTCTGGGCCTATGGAGAGAAGAAAAAACAGTGACTACAGCGTTCCACAGTTGACTCAGACCAACCACAAGGGGTCACTATCGAGCGATGCTGCCTAGGTGTTCCTTGCTTGGGTTTCCCAAGGGCAACCATTTTGTTGGCCAACAATTTTCTTCCGAACTCAAGATGGCAAGTGGTCAAGGAATTGCATAACGAGCCCCAAACACCGCTGAAGGAAGCTCATCTTGCTGAGCATGGAGGCCCGGCAGACCTTCTAGGGGAGAGCCATTTCCTCCCCAAGCTCAATCGCCATGCTTACCCAAATCAGTTCTGCGGTTGGGGAACGGGTTGCTCACTTCTGGGCCAAATACATATATTACCCAGGAAAGCAAAGCACCTACCCATCAGAAAGACTGCCACTCACTCCCATGTTATCGACCCATGTACTGTGTTCTCTGCAACAGTCTGCCCTTCCCCCTCTGAACACATGAAGCTGCCTTACACTGAATCAGACCCTTGGTACATCAAAGTCAGTATTGTCTACTCAGATCGGCAGTGGCTCTCCAGTGTCTCAGGCAGGGGTCTTTCACATCACCTACTTGCCCTCGTCCCTTTAACTGGAGGTGCCGGGGATTGAACCGGGATCCTTCTGCATGCCAAGCAGATGCTCTACCACTGAGCCATGGCTCTACCCTCGTCTGTTCCTGTTCTTTTTTTTAAAATTGCTGATCCCTTGTTATGAAGGCATCATTTCAGATGGCCTGCAAGACTGACATCTCTTCATCCCTCTCAGTCAGCTATGTCCCCCAAGCTGGACTTAAACCAACTTTCTGACAGGCAATCGATGTTCTGCTGAGCTTGTATACTGTATGTTTCTGATTGTGCTGGTCATGTTTGCAAGCTTTCTAGGACTAAACAGGAAAAGCAAGATATAAATGTTGGGTAATAGTATAGTTTATTTAAAACAGTCATAGACCAGAATATAATAAATGTTGGGAAATAAGTTCATTCTCTCTAACGAGCCCTCCCCACCCCCAGCCCAGGCAGTTCCCTACTGGCAGTCTTTACTCTCTTGGGATCTTGAAGAAGACACAGGGAGTGCCTCACTGCCGCTGCCACCTTCAGCAAAACCCCAAGGGAGGAGGGAAACCGCACCTCCTTTCTTCTACCAAGTCCTCCAGGTGGGAGAGGAGAGGTGATTCCTCCTCCTTCCCATCCTACAAAACCCCCAGCATACATGGAGAAGACCGAGGGACTGGTCTCCCAAGTTGATTCACAAGCAAAGCTATGACTACAAGCAGAGGTTTGTACAGATTAAGGAATACTAGGTGGGTCAACAAAACTGGCCTAAATAGAGGGTTGGTGGCAGACTGGACTTGATGACTCAGAGATTCCAGCGTAATTTTGACGCTGCAGTTCTGTTCTAACTAGCAGAAGGAACAAGTTGCTCCCTGCCTCTTGCTGACCGGTCTCGGACCAAACCTTTTGGGCAGGGGCTCTGTGGCACCCTAGCCCCCTTTGGCTCTCATGTGGCCAAAGCCGCCACCCTCTTCATTTTACATGAAGCACATTTTTTTAAAAAGCCCTTTGGAGCTGAAAAGAAGGTACTCGTGCATCCTGAAATCTGGCTCGCTTTCAAAATTTAGATCCTGTGTTCAGACTTCAAAATGTTACACGTTTTGCTTCAGAAGGAGATTAAAAAAACAGACACCTAAAAAAGAATACTGCTGTCCCCTTCTTCCAACTTCCACAGCATGAGAACAAAATTGGGGGAAGAGAGGCAAGTTTGCCTTGGGGTGGGATTTTACCATGACTCGCTGCTGAAGATTAAGAAATATATATGTGCCAATTCCTAGAGGTGCTACGGTCAGCTTGCTAAATACGGTACTTTTCATTCCCATTTTGTAAAATCAGAAAGAAGACGATTATAATACAAGGTAGAGTATCCCTTGTCCGGGTATCCCATATCCGGACTGATCCAAAAACCGGACCCTTCAAGCCGGCATGCAGGCAGATCTGTGCTGCCTGCTTTCAATGCTTCCTATCACCTAAAAGAATTAAACAGAAGAAGAAGAGTTGGTTTTTATATGCCGACTTTTTCTACTACTTAAGGCAGACTCAAACCGGCTTACAAACACCTTCCCTTCCCCTCCGCACAACAGACACCCTGTGAGGTGGGTGAGGCTGAGAGAGAATGACTTGCCCAAGGTCACCCAGCTGGCTTTGTGTGTAGGAGTGGGGAAACAAATCCAGTTCACCAGATTAGCCTCCGCAGCTCATGTGGAGGAGTGGGGAATCAAACCCGGTTCTCCAGATCAGACTCCCCCGCTTCAAACCACTGCTCTTAACCACTACACCATGCTGGCTCATATAGCGCACACTGCATCGTAGGTGGAGACTGAAAGCCTGCTGTTGCTAGTTTGTTGTTGCTCTTGTTTAACGGCTGATTCTGGTGAGATAGTTACTTTTTGATTATTCTGGTGAGATAGTTGCTTTCTGATGATTCAGTGTATACAGCATTATTAAAAATATTGTTTAAAATTAAATTCAGGCTATGCATATAATGTGTATATTAAACAAATGAATTTGGGTCCCATCCCCAAGGTATCTCATTATGCATATGCAAAAATTCCAAAATACTCCAATAAGCGGAACGATCCGAAATACGGACCACTTCTGGTCCCAAGCAGTCCTGATAAGGGATCCTCAACCTGTACGGGTTTTTGCAAACCAATTCATAATAGGGTGACATTTGCCTGGCAATCAACCCATTAACCCCTCCTTGCCCGAGCACGACAAAGAACTCACAGCTTCCCAGGCGGCGGGGTCGTGTTTGAAGAGCGAGTTGGTCAGTTCTACAGAAACGCGTTTCCGGTAATCCGGGTTTTTGTCTTCTGAGATGCGGAAGAGCACAGCTGCCGCGTACGTGGCTGGAGAGAGAGAAAAAAAACACCAAGAGGCCCTTCAGTCTTTTAAAAATTTATTTTAAATTAAAAAGCAAACCAAATAAAAACAAGCATTTAAGATACAATACACGGCTATCAACATCAAAATACAGACATTCGAATTTAACTACTCGTTCTAGAGAGGAAAGCACTCCATTTTTTTAGACATGTGACCATGTAACAAAGACAAATGCAGTCCACTAGTTTCTCCAACCACTCCTCCTCCTTCGGGATTATATTCCTCTTCCAATTTTGGGCTAGTACCAAGAGGCCCTTCAGTGCCTCCTTCACCTGCTCTTTTATTTCCGGTGCATTTGCAACACTACGTTGATCAATTTTGGGAGTATTTCCACAACGCTGCCATCTCAGCCTCCCTAGTTTTCCTTCACAAGCTTATTAATCTCTGACATGAAACATGCTCTCCAATCCATACGTTGTTTTTAGGTGTATGCAATCCACAGCAAATATAGGGCAAACCTGTTCTTGGATTGTACTACTTTGGAGGCAAGGGGCTGCATGTCTGAATCAGACCCTCCACCCAGCAGCACTGGGTTGATCATAGAATCATAGAGTTGGAAGGGACCTCCAGGGTCATCTAGTCCAATCCCCAGCACAAAGCAGGAAATTCACACGTACCTCCCCCTCAACACCCCCAGAAGATGGAAAAAAGCCCTCCAGGATCTCTGGCCAATCTGGCTTGGAGGGAGATCGCTTCCTGACCCCAAAGTGGCGACCGTCATTACCCTGGGCATGCAACAAAGGACCTCGATAGCCAAACACTGACACAACCCTTCCTGCCCTCTCTCTCATGATCTGCTTAAGTTCACAGAATCAGCATTGCTGTCAGATGGCCATTGAGCCTCTGCTTAAAAACCTTCAAAGGAGGAGAGCGCACCACCTCCTGAGGAAGCCTGTTCCACTGAGGAACCGCTCTATCTCTCAGGATCCAACCAGCTTTTCTAAGCATCAAAAAGAAACAAAGGAAGCCCCCTCTGAGCACCCCAAAAAGGCAATGCTAGGGGATTACCCAGTCCTGCATGGACAAAAGCCACGTAGGTCGGGGTGTCTGGTAAGGAAGGTTATTGGGCCAGATTGACAAGATGACTGGATCCAACCAGTCATGTAGACAAACTAACCTATTGAGGAATGATCAGCCTAGCATTCTTCCAGAGGGTCTAGCTTTCCATCTATAATGAGCTTCCCTGAATAAAATAGGACCCAACCTTAAAGAGCCTCCACTGCTTACTTCACTCTTACCTGAATATGCACCAAGCAAAAAAAACCAAAACCCTTTGCCGGTTTCTTATCCACTTTACTGCACTTGGGGCAAGTTTCTTTCTTTTCTTTTTTTTCATTTTAAGAAGTGGGATAGCACAAATTACATAATGTGCTTTAAGAGTTTCAAATTGAGCAGTTAACAGTTGCT
This sequence comes from Euleptes europaea, assembly GCF_029931775.1. Classification (NCBI taxonomy): domain Eukaryota; kingdom Metazoa; phylum Chordata; class Lepidosauria; order Squamata; family Sphaerodactylidae; genus Euleptes; species Euleptes europaea. Next base: position 29,780,647 of record NC_079329.1, read on the forward strand.
ATGTAGATTGAAAACTGTTAAGAATAATATAAGTTAGTAACTAAATGTTGTATCAAAGGAGATTAAAAATACGAAAGCCCAAGTTACTAAAATTAAAACAGATGTGAAGATAATGGACTCTACTGTAAAAAAAATTAGTGAAGAGCAGAAAGAGGCTAAGGAAAAATAGGAAAAATATGACAAGCAAATGGAAGCAATGCACCTCCAGGAAGAGATAACAAAAGACCAGCTGGCTATGATGGAAATGAAAATGAAAGAAGTCAACCTCCATTTACACAATCTGCCTGAAAAACATGGTGACACTAGAGAGGCAATTATAAAAACTTTGGCTGACCTACTTCAAATAAATGAACAAGACTTAAACCTTGCAATAAATGTAGTATACAGAATCCCTCTACCGATCGGATTGGAGAAATCAAAAGCCAGAGATATTATGATTTCCTTTTATGACATCAGGATGAAGGATACTATCATGCAAATTCACTATGAGAATCCACTGATAGTAGGAAAGATCCCATTGATGATTCTCAAAGATATTCCTTGTCACTTAATGGCAAAGAGAACTGTATTTAAGGATTTTACCATGACATTAAGAAAGAACGGAATAAGATATCGCTGGATATTGACATAAGGGCTTACTTTCATCTTTAAAGAAAATAGATTTACTATCATTTCACTGGAAGG